>NW_026879360.1:0-267710 GCF_032173495.1 Musca vetustissima
CATTGTGCACCATGACACTGTGAGCTCTGCTTAGATCAGTGTCCTTTTGAGCGACCAATATGTGGAATTGATGGATCATCTGCCATATAGTCCTGCTGTTGAAGCGTTCCATACCCACAATACAAGATCTCTTTCGCAGGACCATGTCTTCTCGGAGTAAATATTTATACCCTACACAACTATGTTGTCAGGGTATTATAGCTTTGTGCAGTCCCAAGAGTTTGTACAGCCGCGAAATATTGGTCCTAGACCACCTTTAAGTATCGACTAGCTGAGTCGTCCTATCTGGTTCTGGCCAAAGAACCCATTTCATGGTAATAATGGACCAACGGCTTTATTTTTTGTCTGTTTTTCTGGTCGCTCTAGAGTCCACAATTATGACCCGAACACCACGAAATTTTACACCAGGAAGGAAATCTGCCCATAGAAGAAAAATATTGACTGATGAAAATCTGTCAATATTTAGCGGGTCAAATGGACCCAGGCTTTTGTGTCAAAAATTATAAAATTTGTGTATTATTACTACCTCACTAGAAGTCGCAAATCTCGCGCTGATCCCTTTGAAATTTTTAATGAAGTTCCGATTATGGTCAAGGACGACGCCTATACTTTTCAGTGATGTTGAGATAAAATTTTGGTGGTTCAATGCTTCGCTCTAGAGGCCGTTATTATTTGCAGAACATCACATATTTTACACGGTGAAGGCGATCTGACCAAATACTTAGAACGGCTGTTTAGGTGATTATCGGTCAATATTCCGAGCGGCAATCAATTAAAACCTAAAGTGACCAAATTTGTATTTTATGGCGTAAATACTCATCTCGAGAAAACATGATTTGGAAAATATGCCAGCAGGGTTAGAAAGTGGAGCTGTTGGTCTATAATCGGTCAAGAAGGTGCAAATATCGCAAAATATTGCCCAATCTCAGAATATAGAATCGCAGAAAGTTAAATTTTCGTGATAGTTGTGTAGGGTATCATATGGTCGGCCCCGTCCGACTATACTGCTCCGATCAATGATTTTTATTTTGATTGGAGTAAAATTCTATTTCAATTTAGCCACGTACATTTGTCTGCATGTTCAGATTCTTCCTTGGTTAATACTTTCTACATCGTCGCCATTTGGTGGTTTCATGTTCATATCATATCTCAGAAAAATTGCATATAGGACCCTATTATGACATTAATCCCATATAAGGTTCGCGATCGATTTAAAGTATTTTGAATGTCGACCTCATGGTAGGCGAGATAAAAACGTCGGTATTACAAAAATGTGAATCGAAGACCTATATTTCATCAGGTTGGTCAAGGTAGGCATAATAGTATATATGGGGTTAAAGTGAACACACTTGCCTATTTTCCGAAAACAAATTACAGTCACTTCCAATGGATTACACAGATAAGATCCCATAAAATGGATGTCTCCGAAAAATATTTTGAGGAGTTGCATATAGATGGACAAATTTAATATGGAACTATATGGAACTTTTTTAACGAGTATGTATTAAAAACAATCTGATAAAAAAATCTAAAAAAATATGGCTAGTAAAATCATACTTTTAACAATTCCGTCCTATGTTCCATATGTCAATAAAATATGCCTCCTGACATTTCGGTAGTTTCCGTATTGTAAGTCTTTTACATAGTGTAGGGTATACCTAGATCATGCAAACCGTACATAACACAACTCTTGTTTTTAAGATAGACTCAAAAGATTGATTTAATCGTAACTACTTAACTCGAATTTTTATTAGTCTATATATAGATTATTTTAAAACAGTAGTTATTTATCATGCATAAAATAATATCTCACTAAAATCCGATCATTCCCTAAAAAAACACCATCTCAACTTAGCAACAGTAAACTATACGCTATAATGAAATTGAATTTAATAATAATTCGCACTTCTACACACGTACACCACTATACACCATTCACTAGCACACACACATAATTTATAATGATATTCTTGGCACAACTTTTATATCAGTTCACCAAATGCATTTACTTAAAGTTAGTTGTTGGTGTTGTTGTTTTTTGTTTTCATTACACTATCAGAATTACTTATTCTCTTGAAAAACACTCACACACACAAACACTTTCTCTGTCTCTTTCCCACTCTATTAAAAGTGTGATAATAGAGTTTTGAAAAGCAACATTGCCGTTATTGTTGTGTAGTTTATTAGACGTGGTCGGTACAGTGGTGGGCAAATATAGTTGACAAATGCAGTTATAAACCAGTGAGCGGAGCAGTATAGTCCATATGATACCCTACACAACTACCACGAAAAGCAAACTTTCGGCGGTTTTATATTCTGGCAATATTTCGTGATATTTGCACCCTTTTTACCGATTATAGATAAACAACTCCACTTTCTAACCCTGGCATATTTTCCAAATTTTTTTTCTTGAAGTGAATTTTTACGCCATAAAATAAAAAATTGGTCACTTTAGGTTTTGGTTGATTTGACCCTCGGAAAATTGACCGATCATCATCTAAACAGCGACTAGAAAATCTGACAAAATTAAAGTTTTCGGTTCATTGCACCCCCTGAATGAAATCTCAACTTCACGTCCTTGACCATAATCGGAAATTCATGTACAATTTCAAAGCAATCAGCGCGACATATCCGTCCTCTAATGGAGTAATAGTAATACTATGCGCATAGTCACCTTTGCCTAATTACGAATAACTCCCACATCGGAGTACATACAGTCATATAATTGGTATCAATTTGAAGGTCAACAACTCCTCTTGGATATACTATCAACTTCTCGGGTATATGTCCTTCAGGAGCAAGTATATACACCCGAGAATAAAAATTTTGTAATTTTTCACACAAATGTCAGGGTCAATTGACCTGCTAAATATTAACCGATCTTTATCAAAACAGGCATGCTCACTCTTAGGCTCGATCTCCTTCTCCATGTAATATTTCACGATGTTCGGACCATAACTGCGGCCTCCGGAGCGACCAGAAAAAACGACAAAAATTTAGTATTTGGTCCATTTCATCCCCTAAATATTAACCGATCTTTACCAAAAACAATAGGGGTCTTCATTGGCCAGAACCCATTATACATGCAAAATTTGGTGAAGATTGGTCCATAACTGTGGCCTGTATCGTGTTTACAAATTATAATGGACAGATGGACGGACGGACACACATGTCTAGATCGACTCAGCTAGTCGAGATATGACGATCGGTATACTTAAAGGTGGGTCTAGGACCAATATTTCGCGGCGTTACAAACTTTTGGGAATGCACAAAGCTATAGTACCCTGACAACATAGTTGTGTAGGGTATAAAAAAATAAAATGTATATATAACACAGTTACAACTTCGAAATACCGAAATCGGGGAGCTACCTTTGCCCATTTTTGGAATTTTGAATGCTAGGTATTGCAGCATTTTTCCAAACGATATTGCTGTAAACTCGGCTCCCAAAGAATAGAAAACATCCTGACATAATATTTTCAATGTAGTCGGAAAGGAGTCTATCTATCCTTTGTAATGTTCTGATCGATTATGGAATGTGCTAATCATATTTTCTAACCGAAGCAGGTGTAATTTGATATTACAATTACTTGGAGGATAACATAACCTCCTGATCGTTTTCTTTTATGTTCCATGTTTTGACATTGGCCCACCAATTTTAATTATTTTGAAAGCCTTAACCATATTTTTTCCACCGAAGTGTATTAAATTCGGGGTTTTTGGTTCTCATAGAATAAATGACAACTTTGCAAAAATATTTAACACGGCTCAATGTTTTCACATAACAACTTCAACGAAGTCCATTCCTATTATCGGTAACTTGATAGTCCCAGCGGTATTTTCCAACAGAAGTGACTGTAATTTGACATTTGAAATTCTCAGAGGCACAATAGTTTGACATATCCCACATACGAAGTTCTTGGCAGATTCTATGTGTTTTGAAGGTTCGAACATTATTTTCCAACCAAAGTGAGTACTGGTGGTTACACAGAGGATAAAATAACCTCCTGATTGATATTTTCCAATGTAGTTTTACGTTTTGACATTGCCTCCATATTAGGATCTTGGCTTATTTAATGTATTTTGAAGAATATATCCTCATTATTCAACTGAGGCGTTTTTCTATTTTTTGGAGGACGAATGACAACCTCGTAAACAATATCTATTTTATAAGTCCATGTTTATTACTTAACATTCGAAAAATATCAAATCCTTTTTTATGAATATTAAAGGTTTTAGTGGTATTTTCAAGTCGAATTTGATATTTCGTGTTCGAGATGCATTAAAGGCCTCAGTCTCAATATAGGAGCATGTTTTGACACAATACCCATACAAATTCCAAATTCCCTTGATGGTCACAGTTGCACGTTCAAGCGGAAGTGAGTGCAATTTTACATTTCGGATTATCAGAGAATAAAATATTCAATAATAATATTCGGCTTATCAGAGGATAAAATTGTGAATAAATGTGGTTCATGTACTGCCAAATCCACCGATTAAAGGTTACGCCCCAATTTACTACATCTCAAGGCTTAGTCCGATTTTCCGACTTATCATGAAATAAAAAGGTTAGGTCAGAGGTACGAGTAGATCCATATTTTGACAAAATATACGATACCCGGCTTTTCTAGATACCCCAGTACCCATAATTTGTATACGGTCATTAAGATATTTTCAATTGTTCCACTTTTCTCTACATATCCTAAGCTCTTCACTGCGGGGTCTATTGCAAATTTCATTTCAATTGGCTCCCATCATATTATTTTATTTTGGCACTCTTCTCTGACTCTGTCTCATATATGAGAATTTAATGACAGTGTGTATAGTATCCGTCCGTGTGTGTGTGAAACATACAACAGCACCAAAAACTTTACTAGTCACGGAGTCTGCGGCCATTTTGTGCCATCACTAGAGATTGCGGAAGTGTTCGTCCTCAAGTATAGAGTTCTAATTGACAATTAGTATCGTATTTAGTCGTTGTTTTGTGGAGAAAATGAGTAAATGGACGAACATTTGAGTGTGTGCGTGCTTACATACATTTCCTCTATAAATACTCATTCATAGAAAGTATCCTTTTTAATTCCCCATATGGTGTGTGCACACATTTTTGGGTCCATAGTCTCACACTTTGCAAAAGTTATTTTAATAGAAATTTGCGGCTACATCTGTGGCAAACTAAATATACTTTGGTGCGGAAAGAAAAGTTAAGTGCCAGACAATTTTTAAAAACCCGCTAATAAATATTTAATTTAACGAAGGGTACAATATTTTCAAATGTAATCGTTAAAGTTAAATTAAAATGGGGGAATTTCTTAAGCAAAGCTATTGTTAATAATTTACTTCATTTGGTAAAATTAAAAAAAAAACTTTCAATTACCCAAAAGAGAACTATTATAAAAATAATAAATTTGGATTTAGAAAATTGTAAATAATAGAAAATTTGAATATTTTAGAATTTTACAGTACTCTTATGCAGAATAAAATTATATGGCGATTTATAACCATCTTTCCGTCCATCCGCTTGTTGACATTGCGAATAAACCTCTCCACTTTTTAACGGCAACTCCCAATTTTAGGTATTTTGGGGAGATTTTATTTTTAATTTTCACTACCAAAAATTACCAATATTGGCCCTCTTTTCAGCTTAGACCCAAATAACGGTTCCCCAAATATTCGGAATTTTTGGGATTTTTGCACATTTTCCAGTCGAATAGACTGTAATTTGGAACATTGAATTCTAATTGGGTAGCATTTCTCCCTATCAAAAATCATGAATATTGTTTCCTTTTTAGTATAGTCTCCATATAATAGTACCTCCCAAATTTCGGTATTAAATTGTGGTTGTATTTTAGAATTTTAAATTCTTATTGAGTATCAAATCACTCTACCAAAAATTCGTATAAGGGTACCTCTCAATTTTAAGAATATTGGGAAGGATGGACACATGTCTGTTTTGTACGGCCTTAAACCCATCAATTCCATATTTTGGACGATCAAAAAGCTGCTGGTCTCAGCCTAATTTAGAATTGCTCGAATGGAACAATTGCCACATAAACATTGCTTCCGAAGAAAAAAAACCATTGGTTCCGAAGTGATTATTTCACGAACATCTGTCGTTGTATGACTTCGAAGACCCAAATCGCCACCTAATGTATTTTTTCAAATGTCTTTGCACCAATAGACATAAGCCTCATCGATTGCCAAATTGTGCCGGATCCAACGAGAGCAAACTATATGATACATAATTCGTCTTTTTCGGCCTAGTGGAAGATTTACTATTCCACTATGGAAACCAAAAAAAAAAAACAAGTGAAAAAGCGTTAAGTTCAGATGGGCCGAACTTTTGATACCCTCCACTATAGATATAATTACAGGTAATTGAAATAAAAATGTAGGGAACATACCAAAAAGTGTACCTATACCGACATTTCCACAAACCGATTATGGTTCTAAATATTGGTCCTAGACCTCATGTTTCTTTGTCCAAACTTTGTCCATCTTATTATTTCTTCCAAAATTAGTTCAAGTTCGAACATGGGGAATATTGGTTCACTTCCTTCTGGTACCTCCCACACAGGGGTTAGGCCTAAATGGCGGTTATATGGGAACTACGCCAAAAACGGGGCAAATATTATTAGTTTTTGGTAGGGAGATTTGTTACCATATACGACTACAAAATACCAAATTGCAGCAAATTCGGTTGAAACACACGCTCAAGAACCCCAAAATACCGAAAATTGAGGGTACCCTTACATCCCTAAAAATGGACCTATATTCCTATTAAGAACTCAAAATACTAAATTACAGCCAATTCGGTGAAAAAATACGATCAAAAGCCCCAAAATACTGAAAATTAGGAGATACCGTTATATGGGGGCTACCAGGAAAAGTGGACCTATATTTATAGTATTTTGTGGAGATATTTAGTACCCAATAAGAACCCAATGTACCAAATTTCAGCGAATTCGGTTGAGGAACGCGCTCAAGAACCCCAAAATACCGAAAATTGGGGGTACCCTTATATGGGAGCTATGCCTAAACGTGGTCCGATATATCCCATCTTCGAACTTGACCTGCCTGCAGACAAAAGACAACCCTATGCAAAATTTCAGTATAGCGGGTGGGACCGACGATATGATACCCTACCACGAATCTCTAACTTGGACTGGACAATATTTCTTGACCGATTATAGGTCAACGAATCCTCTTTCTTACCCCGGCATACTTTCTTGTTTTCCCGTGGTGAATTTCTACGAAATGATATGTAAATATTGGCCGATCATTACCTTCTGATTTGTTGGCCAGGTTCCCGTCCCCGTGTGATGTGATGTGAAATTATAGGTGTCGTCCTTGACCATACTCGAAACTTCACATAAAACTGAAAAGCGATCAGCGCAAATTGATGTCCTCTAATTTGGTAATGGTAATATTAAAAATATCAGAATATCAGAATGTAAATATTATCGTACAACTCCCACGTCCTAGTACGTACATTAATGTAATTGGCTTTAAGTTAAACTCGAACCACTCCTCTTGGATATACTGTTAACTTCTACCGTCTATGTCCTTCAGGAGTTAATATACACGCCATAGAATGAAAAATTTTTAATTTATCCTTGGTCAGATCACTTTCTTCATGTAAAATGTTTATCCTCTAAATAGTATTCGATCATTTCCACAACTGGACAGAGATATCGCTCATTTGCTGCAAGAGAGGCATAACTCAAAAAACGTGATTTTCGAGTTAATGATGCGCGATTGTTCGCTATAACAGAACTCATGTTGTTAAAAAAAAAATTCATATGAATATCTCTTACACACTCTAATTGAGAACTGTTCCTCTGTCCCATATAAAGTGTGCGTAAATTGAAAACATAAAACGAATTTTCTGCAAAGCCGTTTTTTTGTTTTGTTTTGAGCAAATGAGCGATATGACGATCGGTATACTAAAATGTTGGTCTAGGACCAATATTTCGCGGCGTAACAAAGTCTTGGGATAACTATAACACCCTGACACCCTTGTGTAGGGTATAAAAGTCTGGTGATACCATTTCATTGAAGGTATGCGGTGGTATAGATTCATACTTTTGCTGGAGGTCCTATGGATATATGTTTATGCCAATTACAGCCATTATACTTGGATAATACATCTAGGAACTTTACAATAACAGCATTAATACACATTCCACCTTATAACAAAGATTTTAACTCTTAACCAATCGTCAACAATAAATGTGACATTTTCCCGGAATTGTGAATGAACGACCATGTGTTACAAACTCCCTGATTTTCCATTCTAAATGTTTAGTAAATTGAGCCCAAAACTGGTCGATTCAATTTTGGTTCATATTTTCTTTTATGTGCCAAAATTTCTAAACAAAATTTGACCATGTCGCCTTGGTGAACACAGTTCGCAACTAACCAGATATACTTCAAAGGGTCATGAAAGGTTTCATAACAGCTATGCTCTGGTACCATTCCCAGAAAATGTGGCCATTTTCAAAATCGTTCATAGTTCATAGGCTCAACGTATATAATCTGATATGTAAACAAACCAATATATAAATTTAATATAACCGCTTTTAATTACTTCACTTTTCTTTCTTATTATTTTCTTTATGTTTTGGGTTCACTTTCTTTCCCTTGTTTTTCTGCCTAATTGTTTTTTTTCATAAATCCCAGTAATTAAAACTCAAAATCCAAATTTTAAATTTTAATTAAATTCAGTGCATTTATTTTTCTTTCTCCGCCTCACCCCAAACACAAACAAAACCATTATCCTAAATCACATTCCACACCACTTACCCAAATCCTCAGCCATAGCTCATTAGCAAACAAATTTTTATTAGATTTATGGTAATGTGCTTTTAAAAACCATTTTCGACAAAATTAAAATTCAATTTTCTTTTTGGCGAAGCAAATAGAGAGAGAGACTTGCTTTTTCATTAAAGTTAATTGGGCAAGAAATATGGGTCAAATATTATGGGCCTTGAGTGGCATTTTGTCTGTGTTTAAGTGCATGTAAATCAGCAACATTTGTACGAGTACTTCTAACTTCGAATTAAATTGAATGGAGAGAGCGAAAAAGAAAAAAATAAAAGAAGAGAAAATTGTTCATAATATGTTCACAATTCCTGCCGTTTTATTTTTTCAAACTTCTTCTTCAAAATGGTAACAACAATAAACCCTACACGTTAAAAGAACATTAAAGTTTTCATTTGTTCCGGTAAACAAGGCGCTGCACAGCACAACTACCAACATCGGCAGCAACAAAGAAGTCGTCACCAGATTTAACAACAACATCACCATCATCACAACCACCACCACTACTACCACTAAAACCCTCCTAACATCTTTGAAGGCATATTCGGTTTTACATGGCAGCTCAACGCTTCTATGCGGTTTTTGCGGTTAGTTGTGCTGGGAGTTACTCTTTTTGTTGTTGTTATTGTTGTATTTCCTTTGTACAACACATTTGTGTGTTAATACTCCGAATGGCGGCGCCATCCTAAATTGTTTTCTACTCCTCCAACATCATCGTCATCATCATACGTTTCACTGCAAAATTGTTCATTTCTGTGGAAAATCAGACAAGCAATTTTAGTGCTGATGCCTTTGTCGATGTTACTCGGCGGAAGAAATCTAATGAGAACCACAAAAATGGAGCCTAAGACATGCTGTGTGTGTGCGTGTTTGAGACACATATGGTATTTGGCGATAAAGTGGAACAGGTTGGGATAATAACGAAATAATTATTGAATGAAGTTTCTTTTGGAGATATCATTGCAGCAAATTGCCGTATGTGATGTAGAACTTTGGAATTGTTGAAACCTGTCAGTCTATAAAAATAAAAGGGAAGTAGAAAACATTCTGAGAGATCAACAAACAGTCTTCATACCCAATAAAAGCTATGTGGGCCAGGTCAATACCCTACGAGTCATGATTGCCAATCACTGATTGCCGATCACTGATTGCCGATCACTGGAACATAAATGGTTCTGGTATGAACTAGGATTATTAACTTCGCTCGAAAATTAGCCAAATGGCGGACCTAAGAAAATTATTTTATTTATTTTTCGACAAAAAACAAAGCTGGAAAATAAGGAAGATCTACAATAGCAATGTAAGTCCCGAATAACGGGTTAAAGACAAAGATAAACAGACAAAAGACATATTTTACGAGCACATAGAAACAGCATATGACCGCTGCCCTGTCCATGATAATAAAATCCTGCTAGAAGATTTTAATGCAAAAATCGGAAGAACAATATTTTTTGTCCCACCATATTTAAGCATCTCGATATACACCTGGATTTCTCCTGATCAAGCAACGAGAAATCAAATTGATCGTGCTATGATAAAACGGAAAGCATTCACCCAGTGTTTTAGACGTTCGATCGATACGATGAGTTAATATCGACTTGGACCAATAGCTTGTAGCAGCCAATTTGCACGCCTTCAAGATGAGGTCAGAATAGCAATCAATCAGCTGATGAATAATAAAGCAGCAGGTGTTACCGATGAGCCGATGAGTTACCAGCCGAACTATTCAAGATTGGTGGTCAGGTGCTAGTAAGGAGAATGCACCAGCTGATTAGTACATTGACCAAGGTCAACCGTTAAAGTCGGAAATTACCTCTCGGAGCCCTTCAATAACGAGTATTCAGACAAGGTGACACTTTGTCGTGTGACCTGTTTAGCATCCTGCTGGAAAAGATCATACGAGATGCAAATGTGAACAGTAATGGCACTCTGTGCACTAAGCAGCATATGTTACTCGCCTGCGCGAGCGGTAACAGCCACCTTTGAACGAATGAGTCTGCCAAAGTGGGACTGGCAGTTAATGGCGAAAAGACAAAGCTGATGGTATTAACGCGCAAGACGTCCAGTAGTCCCGCACCAACTGGAACTGGAACTTAAAAACTACAGCTTCGAGGTAGTGAACGATTTTATATACCTCGGAAGCGCCACAAACAAAACTAATAACATCAGCTGTGAAATCCGCCGGAGAATAGTGTTGCCAAACAGATGCTACTATAGCCTGAGGAAGGAAATCAAAAGCAATCTCGCCAGACCAATCTCACACTCTACAAGACGCTGATATTACCCGTGCTGTTGTATGAATCTGAAGCATGTGTACTTCCGCAAGCAGATGAGGCAGACCTTGGAAGGTTTGAGAGAAAAAACCTCGGGAAGATCTATGGGCCTATCTACGTCGACAGTGAATGACGCCGTGGAATGAACCATAATCTATACCATCCATTCTCTGACATCGACATAGTCAGGCGTGTCGAGCTGCAACGACTTCGTTGGCTAGGCCATGTTGTGAGAATGGATGAAGTTCAAAAAGCTTATAAAAGCGAGACAAGTGATGGCTCACGCAAAAGGGGAAGGCCACGCCTGGAAATTTTTTTTAAGCTCGGCTTGTGGAACAACCGCTCTGTCATAAGCCAGCTAAGTAAGTAAGTAAAACCTTCGTTAAGTTCGCTTCGGCCAAATTTTTTATACCCTCCACCCTGATGTGGACATTTAAAATACATCTAATCGAAATTACAGTAAATTCTGTTTAAAAAAATGTCCCCAAAATACCGCAATTTGCGAGGTGCCGTTGTATGGGGGCTATCGTAAAATGTGGGCCAAAATATTAAAATGTTCTAACCTCTTTAATTTAAAAATATCAATTTACTGCCAATTTGGTAGAAAAACGTGTCTATACTCCCCAGCATAACGAAAATTACAATGTACAATGTACCGTAAATGTGGACCAAATTTTATCATTTTTGGCAGGAGGATGAGAACCCAAAGTAAAAAATTACAGCCAATTCGGTTGAAAATGTTCCACAGGTTCCGTTATAAGGGGTCTATCCTAAAAAGTAGACCAAAATTGAGATTTGTTGGTGGGAGGATGCCTTACCTCATAATAGCCCAAAATACTAAATAACAGTCAATTCGGTTGAAAAATGTGCCCATACCCCTCAAAATACCGCAATTTGGGAGCTGCCGTTATAAGGGGGCTATCGTATAAAGTGGGCCAATATTTATAATTTTTGGTGGGAGGATGTGAGGACATAACGTAACACACCTTATGAGAACCCAAAATACCAAAAAAGAACCAATAACGATTGAAAAAACATGCCCAAACTACGGACATGTTCAAGGTACCGTTGTATCTTAAAAATCGCGAAAATACTGAATATATGGTGATCCGGTTTGAGGGTTATATCAAAACATGGACCTATGTATCACATTTTCAATACCAAACATCCTAGGAGTAATAACAATGTATGTGTAAGATTTGAAAGCTCTACCTTAAATATTACGAGCTCTATCGTGATGTCAACAGACCCAGTGCGTCAGACAGACATATGGACGGACAGCTACATAAAATCGGTCAGAACCCTTATTTGCTGTTTATGTGAGAAATGGACCTACATTGTAAAATTCTTTATCCCAGGAAGTTTTCATCCTCTGAGAATCCTCTGATTGGCAAATTTTACACATATATTGACATTATATGGGGGCTATGTCTGTAAAATCTTTTTCATCCTCACAGCCAAATGCTGTTGAAACCTTCTAATATCGAAAATGGAGCGGTACCGTTTTATGGAGGCTGTTCCAGCATGTGGTCGGATAAATCCTATTTGCAATAGCAAATATTGCTATCATAAATATTGAGAGTTCTATGCTACAATAAGACTATAATATTTAAATTTTCCATAAGAGTGGAGAATGGATTGGATCCTTTATTTTTAAACCAATATAGATTTTTTTCTTATCTGTTAGTGAGGACGTTTTCGAGAACTTATTCCTAGATTTGATACTTCAGAGTCTCAATGGTTCTAAATAGACTTCAAATTTTCATAAAAATAGATATGTGGACATTTCCTGAAATATACTGAGTCTGTAGAAAAATGTATTCCAAAAATATTTAAAAAAAAACCATATAGTCCCCATCTCCCAGCATCCCAGTTGTATACACATTCTTCCCCATTTTTTTAAACCATCCCTGCTTTAAAATTTGTAGTAAAAAATATAATTTTAAATTTGTTTTCTTTTTATCTGACTTCTTCCATTCAAATGCACATTTGTTCATTGTGAATCAAACTTCAACGACTAGAACAACAACAACTACAACAAAAAAACACAAAACCAAATGCTTTGAGATATTTGTATTGCCGCAGATACGTTCGTTCATTCATTCATTTGCTTGTCTCTATCAAAACCACTCACCATCAAAAACGAAAACCAACAAAAAAACAGATTCACACAGATTTCAAATAGTTGGCTGTTGTTGTTGAATGAAGAACATATTTAGAGATATCCTATTTGTATGACGACGACGTCGTCGTGGCATAATACAAAATTTCGTGAAGTTGGAGTTTTTTTTCTAAAGGCCAGATAGAGAGAGAGAAAAAAAATTGTGGTATTTTTTTGTATATAAAACTCCATTCAATAGAAAATACAAACAGCAAGTATACGAAAAACTGTAATACGCGTATATATTAAAAATACAGTAGGACAAGAATAAAATGACCGAGGTAATGAAATTGATATACATAATATAACAAATAAGTGTGGATATTTTGGTATTCCAAAAATATGCCTAAGAAACTCATATCAGGCAAATGACCACCACGAGCTCTCTTACGGACCCCACCGTTTTTATAAAATTTTTATAAATAATTAAAAATCTCATTTTAATAATTGATAGGTTTCTCAACGACAGATTTTCATTAACCTAGCCAAAGAGGCAGAAATGGACCTCATATGACAATTAGACTTTCCCATTTCGAACAGGCCGATCTTTTTATAACTTCCATCTTAGAGAGTGTCTTCACAAATGTCTTTTTTAAAATTTCTGATAGTCGGATGTTTTTGCTATGACAAAGTTGCAGGAACTTAGCGGGACTTTATATATGAGGGCTTCATATGAACCTATATTGGCTATAACTTTCAATACACAGAAAATCGGTCGGAAGGATTGTGGGTTATGTCCAAATTTCTCACCCGCCTCGAGAACAGAATGCCGAATTACAGTTACTTCGGCTGACAAATAGGAATATAAATTTCAAAATAAAGAAATATGTACATTATTTCGACATGAAAAATATTCTACAAATATGTTTTTCGTCCTCCAAAAACCCGGAATGAATAATTGTAGCCTCTTCACTGGGGGAGATGCACCTTAATCTTCAAAATACCAACAATTGTGCTGGACCATTATATGGGGGCTGTTTATCGCCCTCGAATAATGCAATATTACAGACACTTCGGCTGGGAAATGCAGCTACAATACGGAAAATTGTGCGGTTTTAGTATCGAAATGGGGACTTATATCAAACAAATTCTGCCAAAATTTTGTTCAACGTCCAAGAAATCAGAATGCAGCCACTACGGCAGGGAAATGTGGTCAAAACGTTCAATATACTAAAAATGGGCGAGACGCTTTTAAGAGGGCTATAACATTAAAAATAACGAACATTGATCGGGACTTTTATATAGGGGCTACGTCGAAACCTTAATCTACATAACAAAAAAATGCTTCTCACCCTTCAAGAAACCGGAATGCCAAATTACTGCCATTTCGATGGGTAATGTGCGTCTAAAACTTTTAAAATACCGAAAACTGTCAAAATATGAAAATTTGAATCGAATACAAGGAAAAGGAATGCTGAATTACATTCACTTCGTTAGGGAACATGAGAAGTATCATTATATAGGGGCTACATCAGAAAAGATGGTTCGAACCCCCCCAAGAACTCAGATGGCAAATAACCGCCACATCGGTACATACTATTTGGCAAAACCCTTTAACATACTGAAAAAAGGCGGGACTTTTGTATGGCGGCTATATCATAACATGGACGTATATCAGAAATTCCTTGCTACCCCCAAAACCTGAATGCTATATTACAGCCTCTTCTTATGGATAATGCAGCTAATACCTTTAAAGTACCAAAAGTGGGTGGACCCTTATATGAAGGCTATGTAAAAACGTGGGCATATATCAAAAATGTTCTACGAAAATGTTTTTAATCCTACAAGATCCGGCAAATTGTTGCCATTCCGGAGGGATAATAAGGCTAAACTAGTGAGCGGAGTTGTATAGTCGGACGGGGCCGACCATACGATACCCTACACAACTACCACTGAACTCTAACTTTCTGCAGACGTTTTTTTCGAGTCAAGGCTATGTTTCTGGATATTTGCAACCTATCGCCCGATTATAGGTCAACATCACATCTTCCTTACACTGACATATTTTCAGAATATTACTAAAATTCAGTACATCCCTTAAAATTACTTGTCCCGATTCCCTTAATTTTTGGTGTTTGATGTTCGGCTTATAAGTGTGGCCTATAGATCAACTCGAACAAAAACAGAAAAAATTAAGTTTTCGGTTCATTTCATACCAAAATTATTATATTTTCATCACCGCAAAATTATTGGTGTTGTCCTTGGACATAACTTGAACTTCATGGAAAATTTCAAACCAATCAGCGCTACATTTCTGCTCTCTAGTGTGGTAGTGGGTAACAAAATAATATCTGAACATTTAGAGAGGTGTAAAATATACTTTCAAACCAGCAAGGAAAGTAGTAAAGTCGGACTGGGCCGACTATATGATACCCTTCACCGCGTGGTGCACCACGGACTTTGATACACAATTTACCTTAAACCGGACGAAGCTTTGTCTAAATCTGAACCGATTTTCATGAAACGTAGCACACATTATTATAGACGCAATTCAATACGCTATGCCAAATTTCGTACAAATCGAAAAATACATAGGGTCTTTGATGCACCAATTACCTTAAATCCAATGAAAATATATATGTATATATATATATTTAGATATAGATCTAAATCTGAACCGATTACCACGAAACTTTGCACACATCGTTCTAGTCTCAATTCAGTACGATATGCCAAATTTTGTGCAAATCGAAAGATATATACTGACTTTGGTACACCATTTACATTAAATCGGACCAAGATATATATGGGAGCTATATCTAAATCTGAACCGATTTTCATGAAACACACATCATTCTAGACCTTATTCATTACTCTGTGCCAAAATTTGTGCAAATCGAAAGATATATAGGGACTTTAGTGGACTATTTATATAAAATCGGGGGAAACTATATATGGGAGCTATATCTAAATCTGAACCAATTTTCACGAAACTTTGCACACATCATTCTATACTTAATTTAGTACGCTATGCTAAATTTCGTGCAAATCGAAAGATATATAGGAACTTTAGTACACCATCTAAATCTGAACCGATTTTTCCCAATTTCAATAGGGTTCGTCCTTGGGCCAAACAAATGAAAAAATGACATGCATAAATCGACTCAGAATGTGATTCTATGCATATTCTCAAAAGGAACCATGGGTCTATCTCGATTATTTTTGCCTGTTACAAATATATAAAAAGAGCTACTATTTAATATCTGTTGGTCCCTATAACCCAGTTCCACTGTAAAATATTTATGTATATAAACCCAATTGTTAACAGCAACAAAAACACACACACCAACAAACAACCCGCATACTCTATATACCTAGAGAATAGATGAAAAGAAATTTCAGATTTTTTTTTGTGCAACGATGCAAATGTAGGCGACTGGGCAAAAAGTTTAATGAACTGATGTTGGTGGCACTGCAATTGGAGTACGTACACTACGACCACCACGCCCGTCGATTTTTTCCACACAGAAAAGAAAAAACTGGAGTTGTGATAAATGCAGGCAGGCAGGCAAGAAAGCAGAACAGCAAAACAAACAAAAAATAAGAATAGTGTGTTTTTAATATGAAAAACAAACAAAACAGTGAACACGAACAACAGCAACAGCAAAATATATGTCAACGTATTTCTTCTTGAATGTGACCTATCCTCGGGGCGTATGATTAATACGAAAACGGATATTGCTCATACGTCACGGTTGTCTTAATTGTTGAACGCACACACACAGGAGTCTTTTCATTTTCTCCTTAACACACAACTGCTACTTCGATTGTAGAGAATAGAACAACAACAACCAAAATGCCGGAATCCTTTGTTCAAAGTTCACTAGTACTTCTATATACCATGGCTTCTTTTGTTTCAAAGCGAGAAAAAGTTTGAAATCAAAAGAGAGGTGTTGTGTGTGTGTGTGAATAATGAATAAATAGTTTCCTCTTTTGTAATGGCTGATTGGTTTTGAACTTGTTGTTCACACATATCCAACAGATTAATTAAAAAGTTCAATGATCTAACAAATATGTTGTTTGAATATTTTTTTATTGCTCTGTTATATTAACTATTTCAAGGGTTTGTTATTGTTGTTTTATTCTATACAGAATAATATATTTTTTATAATATTTGTTTGAGTTGTAGCTTCGATTATTTATTTTGCTCTGAATAAAATACATCACAATTTTTATAAAGTTTACTTTACAAGCAATAATGTCAATATCACTGGGATAATACCACTTGAATAATATTATTCGAGTAAATGTATGCTAAAACCAGATTACAATTCGATTTAGTAGACACAGAGATTTACATAAACATATATGAAACGAATAACTTCGATGACATATAAATATTACTCTTTATGGGAAAAAAAGGTATGGCAGGAGGATAATGTGCATGAGTTCAACTACAGAATTTAAATAAATTCAAGGGATGAAGTTGTTATACAGGTATGTTTTTTGTTTGTCTATAACACTGTAATACAAAATGGAGCTCATGGTGTGGGGGTGGAAAACTCTTCGCCAAGGTCTTGGCGAGTTTATTAAGAACACAAAATGACAAATTCGGTATAGGTGAAGTTATTGAGTTAAGGCGAGATATTTTTTTTTTTTTTTTTTTTTTGATTGATTAAGAAATAACTTTATAACGGTTTTTCCACAAAATCGAATGTGTAATATTTTTGTAAAACATTTCTTCCTGCTATCCTAGTGTAACTTTTTCGTTATTATTTTTTGAGCAGTAATCTACATAAATACCACATGTCGATATTATTAGACCTGTAAATATTCTACAAAAATGTCGCTCATAAGATTTGGTAGGGTCCTTAAAAGTTTTCATCGACCTTATCCACTTCTACCCGAACTTTGTTCAGAAACCCTTACAACCTTTCAAAAATGGTACAACAAAACCGTTGTTTTGTCACGGGATTCAGATATCTGTCCTTATGGGACAAATATCCCCAATTGTTGTTGCATAGTATAATATCATTTATAAAGTCAGCCAATTTAGCTGTGAAAGTGGTCTGAGTCGCACAAAATAAGTCGACTCGGTTACAAAATATAACTATGTTTTTAAATCTATAAATATGGTAAAGAGCGACTCTGGTTTTTTTGTATAATACTTTTAGTTAGATATAGAAAAAAGTACTTACAGGCAAAATGTTCTGAAAATCGAATTTTTAAATGGTTTTTCTATAAGAGATGCTTTTTTGGTATGCCACCCCATGATTTTAAATTTTCAAGATTTTCAATGGGCTGGTAAATCAATACTAAAGCTTGTTAAGGTTTGCAACTTTGCAGATATATATTTGAAGATTTCTAGAAAAAGAAAAATAATTTACAATTTTTTTTTGTTATTGTTTTGTTGTTGTTTTATGGGATTAAAGAAAAGTCCTTATTTTTGGTGGCGGGCATGAATCTCCTCACTGGAACATTGGAATCCCAACGATGTTAGAAAGGGTACATGCCTCGCTCTCGTATGAACTAGGACTATTGGCTTCGCTCAAAAATCAGCAAAATGTGGGAACTTTAAAAAAATATTTTTGAAAAAAAAAAAAAAACTTGACCTATTGGATTTATCCTAGTTCATACGATAGCTATACAATCACAGAGAAAAGTCCCAAAATTTTGAATCGATTGGATTATTAGTTTTTAAGTTGTCGTGCCCGTCATTCGCAAAGACGCTATTTGGAGAAAAATGCGTTTAAAGTTAGAGAAGCTCACATGCCGTCACATGATGCTAGCACAATTAATCGGCTATATTTTCAAGAGTTGTTGAGATTTTCACTTGAAATGTTATAGGAACATTCTTGAATTAGTGTAGATTCGAATTAAATATAAAATATTTTTTTTTTTAAACCGAGAATGGATAACATGCGCTTATGTTCGGCCAAAACGATCTTTATACACCCTCCAACATTTGGAGACTTTGTCATAGTGGCTTATGCTAAAATTTGATGAAGAATATTCTTCTAGTGGAAAAAATTTGTACAAACTCGTAATATGATTGGGTTTAACCCTAGTTTGTGCTGATTTTCTAGTTTTGTTCTATTCTAAGTCATACAGTAAAACTTTATGGTGAACATTTTTGTAGAATATTCGGACCTGACATAGCCCCTTCAATCATTTCTGTATAAGGGGACCCAAACCCTATCAGAGAGTCGACTGAGGTTTGACATACTGCCAAATACACAATATACCTAAAATTCACTATGTTAAAGTTTTCCTGTCATTCAATTCAATGGCCAGCCAATGATGTCGGAAAATTCCATTTAAATGGGATTTTCGGTCTTTTTTAACATGAATGACTTGAGTAAAACGTTTAGTGGAAACTTGAATTATTGAGAAAGATGCTGATGATGATGAAAAAGAAGACGAAGACAACAATGATGATGACGATAGAGAGGATGATGAAAAACGTTTTCTTTAATTGGCAAATTCACTTTTTCTATAACTCACACAAATCTCTTTAGGTTTTTAAGTGTGTGTGTGTGTGCACACTTTTTTATACACCAACGATTTACTAGAATTAACTTTCTTCTTTTTTATCTCTTCTTCTTCTTCGTCTTCTTCAAAAATGTCTTTCTTTTTTATTTTTCGTGCGTTCGTTCTTTAGTTCTTTAAGCAAAACAAAAGAAGAGCAATGAACTCCCAAGTTGCAGAATGGAATGGATGTGAATGGAGATGGAAGTAGTTGAATACTTTAATAGTTTCCGTTTTTTCGGGAATCGTTTATGCGGCTGCCAAGAGACACACACTCTCTGCCTGACTCGAGCAGATTTAGTTCAGCTACCCAACAGCCAGCTAAGCATCTGCAATGAGGTTTGAAGTGTTTGAGAGATATGGAAATAATCCACTTTTTGGATGCTTGGATTATGCTGCCGTAAAACGTAATTTGAATAATCGCAAAAAGGTTTGAAGTTGTCGTTTTTTTTTCCTTAAATGCCAACCAGGAAGATGTAGATAAAGTGTAAGGCGTATGCGATTAAATAGAGTAGGAGTAGCTGGCCCAATCAACCCATTTCGAACATGTTGCATTTTCAATTCAATTAAATCGGAAACAATTTATTGTAGTAGAGCATAAACTGATTTAACTAATTGATAAATAATAGCATTTCAATTTTTAAAAGGGGGTTATAGGGGGGAGGTTTTTCATACTCCCATCAGGTGGAACCTACATTTCTTCCACAACAATAAGAAGAAAAAAACCCTGTTCCAAATCACAAAATCTACTTTCGGATGACACAATTCCCAACAAAATGATTCCTTTCTTATGTAAACACACACAAGCGCACATCGCCGTGTATACACACTGTGATCTGTGATTGACATAAGCATTTATCCTGTTGACACATATCCTATCTCTCTTTTTTATTTTAATTTCATACAATTTCCGTTTTATCCACTAAAGTTTACAATATTCAGATTACATCAAATATAATCGAATTAAAGGAAAGTAGAACTTCGGGGGAGTGTGGGGTAGGGAACAATACTTACGAAGAAGAACAAAACTGCTAACTGGAGCAAACATGAACAAAAAAAAACAATAAAAGTAAAATCTACACCAAAAAAGTAGAAGAAAAACAACAACTAACAACTATCATCGAATTTACAAGCTCATCGTTTGTCTGTCGGCAACCATGACTAACAGCAACAACAACCCAAACGACAAGTACAACAGTTTTTAAAACAATTTGTCGGTAAATCTGATAAATCCTTTCTTTTTAGGTTCTGTTTTTTTTTTTGGTTCAACTAACATATTGTTCCCAACAAATCATGTTCGACAGAAGTCTTTATGTTATATATTATGGGGATGGAGAATAGTGTGGGAGAATTGACTTTGTATAAACAGAGTTGCCACTTTGAAGGAAAATGTCGCACATTACATGACACGCATTTACACTGAAGTCCTACAGGAAGTCTACAATCTATAGAAAACTGATAGGAGGGATTCTTCCTATAAAAAGCTTACATGTGATATTAAATCTACAAGAGAGTTAAAAGGAAGTCTTTTATCTATAGAAGACACTCAAATTGGCTACCTTCCACGGAAAACTCGCTGAAGGTATTTTTATCAATTAAATACCCACTAGAGGAATTAATGCAATAGCAGATTCACTGAATGTCTCATGCCCATATATGTTCTATCATTAAAAACTGTGGATCTTATGCACCCAAAACAAAACTCTTCAGCGATATTCTATAGACAGATGATTCCCAGAGGGATGAAAAGCTCCTTTTTCACAATCAAAAGGTAATAGAGTGATGGAAAACTCCTTTTTAATCTGCTATAGTCAGATTTTCCCCAGAGGATCGGAAGACCTCCACCTTCCACGAACAGAAGGCTCCAGAGTACATTATTTTACTGACAAAGGAACCGAAATGAACCTCCTTCTTCTATGATCAGAAAGGTGCCTTCTTTTACAGAGGAATCTCTCTAGACCTTTCACTGACACGTGAACACCTGAAGGTTTTCTATAGATGAAGAACTCCTTATGGGTCTTTCATAAACATAAGACCCGTGGGCATTCTATACACAGAAGACCCCTTAAAGGGTCTTATGCCCCCAAAATACATCACTATCTTTGACGGACGGAAACCTTCATCTTCTACAAACAGAAGGTACACTGTGGGTCTTTTACTGGCAGAATAACTCCTGTGGGTTTTCCATATGGAAGACACCTTGTGACACTTTTACTGGCAGATGACACCCTGTGTGACTTCTACTGACAGGAGAACCCATGTGGGTCTTCTACAAATGCGGAACTCCATATATGTCTTCTATAAACTGAAGACATCGTGAGGGTCTTCTATAGACTGAAGAACACTTAATGGTCTTCAATAGACCAAAAACACTCAGTGTCTTCTATAGGATAAAGACTCAAAAGAGAGACTGCCCTATTATGAGCCTTCTACAGACAGAATATATATTTCTGGACTTTTGTAGTCAGAAGATCCCACATGGGGTTTCTATACACAACAAGGTCATAAGCTTATTTTTCGTTAGTCGTGTATTTTACAGACAGAATAATCTTGTGGCTCATCTATAGACAGAAGACTGTATTTTACAGACAGAAGAATGTTGTGGCTCATCTATAGACAGAATAATGGTTGTTGGTCGCCTATATAAAAAAGACCTCAAAAGGTTTTTACACAGAAGATACGAAAAGCGGGACTAATTTAGGCAGAAGACTGACAGAAAATCCCCTGAGGGTCTTCTATGAAAAGAAAATCCGCTGTGAGTCTTTTATATGCCGAAGAATACAGTGGGTCATTCGTAAACAGAATGCTGTCTGTGGGTCGCCTATATAAAGAAGACCCTCCGTAGCACTTCTACAGAGAATGTGGGACTTCTATAGACAGAATACACCATTTAGGTCTTCCTTGAGGCTCTTTTTACATTACTTTAGGCCCTCTGTGGGTTTTCTCCACACATAAGATCCCCTGTGGACATAGAGACAAAACCATAAACCATGAGATGTTCTATATGCAGAAGACCCATAGGAGATCTTCTATAGACATTGAACCACCTATGGGTCTTCTACCAAATAAGTATTCCTCGTGAGTATTGTATAGACCCACGAAGTCATTCTTAATGCAAAATTTTTCATATTGGTTACCTATTGACAAAAAAATCCTCTTAGTCGTCATAGGGCTGCCCTTTGGATCTTTCTTTGACAGAAGAATTATTTTGGTACATAGAAACACTCTATGGAATTTTTACAGATAGACATAGGACCCAATACGGTATCCTGAGCGGTTTGTTCTGCAGATTGAAGAACGTTTGTTGTTATTTTGCTGTTAGAAGCCCTAAAATCCCAAGGCATATCTGAAAACCCAGATTTGATTCATAATATTAAATAAATAATGATCTGGCAACACTGCATGTGATACGCCCACATTGCAACAAATACACACACACTTAAAAGTGTGTATATGTGTTTGTATTTGCGATGACTAAATGTATTTAAAGAATACCAGCATGAATGCAATATATAGGTCATCAGTGATGTTCCAGATTGGGTGTGGGTGGATAGAGGAAGAACACACAAAGGTGTGGCAATGTAAAATGTGTGTGTATACACCCGAGTGGAGGCAGTAAGAAATGCAGGTCCTTCGAACAATGTTATTATTACAAATTACATTTCGGTCACCATTGTATTTTCTACAATGGTTGGAGATGGTCGTAATGCCTTACTTTTCTATGCTGTTGTGTTGGATATTTACGCGCTCCCCTTATTTTGTGTCGTTGAAGTTTTTTTCCCTATCATGGCCATCCTTATTATTATGTAACAGTATATCCTGCCTCTAGGTTATAAAATGCATTATGACCATACATACGGTCGGTGTTTGTAAAATTGTAACAAATTGTGTATGGACGGACAGCCAGCTAGCCATCGTAGTCATCGTCGTCTTCGTGGAGGATGGATATTGAAAGTGGAATATGATTGCAAAACAACTGGACTAAACGGCCTAAGGCCTTAAAGCAATTCATGTTAGATGGTTTTGGTTTGGAGGGACGGACTGCAAAAAAATCATAACACACAGCAAACAGAAACCCTCGGCAAAAATAAAATCTAAGGTAACATTGAAAGACTTGACAGCGAATCGGTGGAAAACTGGGTCAAAACTTTTTTGTATCTCACACAAACACACACTCAGAATAACTAGACATTTTCTGTGTTTTTTTACCCAGCAATGTTATGATGTTGAGAGTGTGTAAGAGATAAAAATATTTTTATTGCAAAAAAAAGCTAAACTTTATGTTTTGCAACAAACACAAAAATTTCATAAATATCTAACAAAGAAGCTGAACGAACCCCAGCTATGGCCATTAGGATATAAGAAAATAAAACATATTTTATGTTAACATTCTTGAAATAGTTTGACCTAAATTGGAATTTCAAAATGTAAAGGGAATTGCATATTTGTATATAAATTAAATATGTAATCTTGTATTATTGGAGGAATGTAGGTCGGTATGGAATGTTGAAAATTGTTTTATATTGGTAACAATATATAAAATAAGTGGCAAATTCAAAAAGGCATTGTATTAAATATTTTTCTAGACAAGAGATAATGGAAATTTATAGGAACCTATTTAAAATATAAGAGCCAAATAGAAATGAAAATAGTTAAACGGAGCCGTATAATCGGACGGGGCCGATGCCCTACACAACTACCACTAATTATCTGCAGATATGTAGTCCAAACCTGGCTCATATTTCGCACTATTTGCACGCTCTACTGAGACAATGGTTAAAATAAGGAAACCTAAACTTTGAGACCTCATATTTTTGCTGACTTCTTCCTCTTCTTTCTTCGCTCACATTTTCCTGGAGTTAACATTTACGCCATAACATGCAAATTTTGCAATTTTACACACAAGTCTTTGTTTGTTTGACACGTCTTATATTGACTGACCACATCGCTCACTAAGCTGGCTCGAGACAGAACATTTTTTCCATAAGCCGAAATTAAAAAAAAAGATTTCCAGGTGCGTCGATCTTGAACGCAGTTTTTTCAGTTTGAAAGACCATGATTTGATATGTCATCTTCCACGTAATCTTTCCAATCAAAATCCTGGTCTTCCGCTTCTGCGTGAACTATCATTAGGCTCGCTTTTATATGGTTTTTGATCGGGGACATCCAACCTAGCCACACTAATCGCTGCAGCTCGATACGTTTGACTGTGTAGATGTCCGTCGGCGCAGATCGGCCCGTAGATCTTTCTGGGAGAATTTTTCTGTCAAACACCCCAAGAGCTGCTTCATCTGCTTGCGCATGTACTCATGCTTCTGATCCATACACCCGCACGGTTAGTATCAGCGTTTTTTAGAGTGACTTTAGTCTGGTGAAAGGTGGCCTTGTTTCTAAACTGCTTACCTAGACCATAGTAGCATCTATAGACCAACACTATTATTTTACGAATCTCAAAACGGATGTTATTATGTGGATGTCATCGACGTAGGCGAATAAAATTTGTTGTTTGATGTACAGAGTGTCATTTCTGTTCACCTTTGCCTTTCGTATGACCTTTTCCAGCAGGATGTTAAAAAAATATCACAGGATAGGCTGTCACTATGTCTGAACCCTAGTTCGGCATTGAAGGACACCGAGGAGTCCTTTCCGACTTTAACTGCTGACCTTGTACCAGTTAAAGTAATCCTGCATAGCCGTATCTGGTCTATAGTGGATTTTCCAAGTCTGAAGCCGCATTGGTCCAATAATGTCACTGACCATTTCAATCGTTGTGTCTCCTTTTTTGTGCACGGAGCATAGGATGCTGAGGTACTAATTGAACTAATCAGCTGGGGCATGCTCTTGATCAGCATCTGACCACCGATCTTTAATAGATCGGATGGTAACCCATCGGCTTATAATTGTGGCCTGAAAATGACTAAAAAACAGCCAAAAATAAAGATTTTGATCCATTTGTCTACTTTGACCACATGTCGTCCTTGGAACTTTATGTAAAATTTCATGGCAATCAGCCTGGCATTTCAGCCCTCTAGCCCTCTGAGGTGATATTAGAATTCGTAGACCCCTGTAAATATTTATATTAGAAACGCATTATTTTTATATGAACTATAGGACATTATTTAACATACTTCGGAATGTCCGATTTGGGCCAAATATGCACCATTTTGTTGTATGATTTGTTGTCATTTCAAAGGGGAACTTCAAATGCCTCTTTCATAGAAGACCTGTAGGCCTATTCTGAAACTTTTTAACAACATTCGATATAGTTTATTTTACAACAATTTCATTTGTTTGTTTTATTGTTTTTACAATAACTAACGCAATTTAAACAATATCGAATGTTGTTGAAAGTTACAGAATAGGTCCACTGCTCTCTATTTCCAAACAACACTAGTAGTCGATTTTCACAATCTTCCCTAGATACCAATTCTTTATCATGAAAGAAATTTTGCAATGCAAGATAAAGATGATAATCGCTTGGTGCCAAGTCCGGAATGTATGGCGGATGCATTAAAACTTACCAACCAAGCTCCCGAAGTTTCTGGCGATGTGTGTGGAATAGCGTTGTCCTGGTGGAAGACGCGAGGTGCATCTTTAGCATAAAAAATTTCTGAACGGAATTTGTGAAACCAAAATTGAACGTAATTGTTACAGTATCGGAACCATAGACACCATTCGGACATTTTAGCCGCTTGGCTTGCATTTTCGCCTTTGTGAAAGAAAAACTTTAAAATGTACCAAATTTTCTCTTTCTTCACTTCCATTTCTAACACCCTGTCACTCACAAAAACAGGAAAATAATTTTTTACTGCCAAATGTCACCCTTCCACCGAGCATAAATCTGAAATTGTTTGATCGATACTTTACGAGAAATCTATCAGTACAGCCACCTGCCGAACAAATAATGGATTTCTTTTTCCCCAACCTAATGTATACGTCATAGACTGCAAATTTTAAACGAAGTTGATCTTGACACTTGGCTTTGATTTGCTTTCAATGTAATTGCCATTCAACAACGACTCGATAACAGTTATGTCCTGTTTGAAGTAAATGATTAATTTGTTTAAAATCTCCTAAAATATGTGAATGTGACGTTGTATTTGCTCATACTTCAAAATTGCTTGGATTGAGCCCAACGATTTGCCAATTTCACCAGAAACTTCTTTGATAGACTTTCGACGATTACTCAACGTGATTTTCTTCGCCGCTTTAATGGTTTCATCGGTTATTGATGTTCTCATGCGACCTGGACAAGTATCGCCATTGACATCTACTCAATCTTTCTTAAACGGTTATACCACAATGTAACCACTCGCTAAACGTCACAGTCGAAATTTCAAATGTCCTTGCTCGAAATTTAAAACAGTTTCTTAGATCCATTTTTTTAAATAGTAAAACACTAAAATCATACCAAGACACGAGTAACTAACCTTTTTATAAAAGTCAAAAACACATTTATAATTTTTCATTTTGATATTTTGAGGGGGTGGTCTGTTGCGTGTGCCCGTCCTTCTGTCTATTGTAATTTTTAAACACGATACATACCACAGTTATGGACCAATCTTCACGAAATTTAGGATGTAGGATGGGTTCTGACAAATGAAGACCCCTATTGTTTTTGGAAAAGATCGGTTAATATTTAGGGGATGAAATGGACCAAAAACTTTATTTTTGTCTGATTTGATAAAGATCGTTCAATATTAATGAATCCTGACTTTTGTGTGAAAATTACAAAATTTTTATTTTATAGCATATATATTTACCCCTGAAGGACGTACACCCTAGAAGTTGGTAGTATATCCAAGAGGAGTGGGTGACCTTTAAATTGATACCAATTATCTTGTCGTATGTGGGAATTACTCTTAAATATTTACAGGTGCTTACGTATTCAGATATTATTTAGTAACCCATTACCATACTGGAAGGAGCTTTGAAATTTTTCATGAGGTTCCAGTTATGGTCAAGGACAACGCCTATAATTTTCGGTGATGATCAGATTATAATTTTGGGATGAAGTGGACCGAAAACTTATTTGTTGTGTTTTGAATCGATCTATAAGCCACAATTATAAGCCGAACACCAGAACACAACCCACGGTGAATGAAATATGGATAAGTAATTAGAAGGGCCGTACTGAATATTAATAATATTTGTTGACCTCCATTCGATCAAGAGATTGCGAATATCGCGGAATATTGCCCAAAATCAGAATATAGAACCACAGAAAGGTCTCATACTGGTTTTGAATCTAAGATTGGCTCAGTTCAGGGTTTTCTTGATTGACCAAAACATGGAATTGACGACTTCATTTTATTCCCTCACATTTAAAAATAAGTGGCCAACGATTTTCATCGCGAGAAAATGCTGTCGAAACGTTCAAAAATCTTATTTTGGGCATGTTTTAATAGGAATGGAAAACGCTCTTCGACAATTAGTTTGAGTACCTGAATAACAATAAAACTATTGTTGATGATAAACATAAACTATAAACATACCGGCAGGGTGATATTGCATATGACGAATAATAGACTATAATTTTTTAAAAAATTTAGTTTTTTAGTTTAATGGCAGTCGTAACAATTAAGTAAAAATATGAATTTTTTGTTAGTTACGCCTTTTTGGATTTATCAAATAAACCCACTTGTAGTTACGTATTTTTGTTATTTGTTAATAGAAGCTCCTTTTTTGACCGCTGACGTATAAAACTTTGTCACCACATGTAGTTTATTGGCATTCACAATATTCATTCAAAAAGTCAATTTTCAATATTTTGTTAGTTACGCCTTTTTGCATTTTAGCTAACGATATAATGATTATATTAAAAAAAAATAGGCACCTGTGAGACATTGAAGAAGGGTTCCCACATAATATGTGCATCAAAAACACAACATATTCATATGCATTTACAATAATCTCTAAGCCTTTCGTCTAACATGAAATATAATTTAAATGTTTAATGTTCAAATATAATACCACAAAATTTATAAAATAAATCTATATGCACTCTTTCTCTAGTAATTCATGCAAAACCTCAAAACAACCTTGCCCTATCTCTACTATATAACCCAACATCATTTTGGTTTTTTTTTTTTTGTAAACAAATAAGATTTTACATTTTCTCCCAACAATATCACATTTGATTTTCTATGCAAAGGATATAAAACCAATAACATTCAAATTCAATCTATCGATTGTTTGTTTGTTTATGTGTGTGTCCTTGTTTGCACATATGTGTGTGTGTTGTTTTTACATAGTATGTGAACAATCAAGGGCCTGAGTTTGTTTGTCTTCTATTCACATCTTCAAATAAATATTTGATGTTGAATGACGACAACTTGAAACAAGTTTTAAATAAAACAAAATGCAATTTGTAGTGAAAGATTTCAGATGAATAAAGCCTTCGTCTTCTTCAATGGTGCTAAACTAAATATGTAAAAATGTTATTTCGATTTATCTATCAACTGCTGCATGGTTGAATTGCTCGGCTTTGAGCCTCTTATGAATAAATTTAGAATCGACAGAAATAAGTCAGGGGATTTCAGATATGCATGTATGGTTGTAGACAATCGTAGAAATTGCATTTTACTTACTGTGAACGATTTGTTAAAATTATTTATTCTATTTTTATGTAAATGTAGGAAAAAAACCAAATCAAATACAATATGATTTAATGCTATAAGTGGGTGGTGGTATCCGGTATGCTCCGTCCAGACTTTCACAAAATGCCCTAAGATTTCCAATAGGAGCTTTAAATATTTTAAACACCGAAATTACTTACAAAATTGAAATAGTGTCAGTTTTTAGTAAATGCGGAATTTTGCTGAGTGTGGGGTCCGATTATTTCCATTTTTATATTCCAGGATTCGACATATAATAGATAAAAATGTATGGTCCTCGTACATGCCTTATATTGCAACAAACATGCTTTAGATAAACATATTTTATCCGATCAATAATAGACATTGAACAATTTCGTGTAAGGGGATGATACTTGTCGAAATTTGAAATCGAGAAAGGGTAGCTTTCTCGATATATGAAAATATTAACCCATAACTAATAACTTAATAATACCAAAACAAAACCAGTAAGGAAAGTAGTAAAGTCGGACTGGGCCGACTATATGATACCCTTCACCACTTTGGGTATATTCTACTCTGTATTATTCTATTCTGTATCCTAACAGACGTCGGGTTTTTGTTATATATCTATATCTGAACCGATTTCAGGGAAACTTGCCAGAGACTTATGTATATTACTTCAGTACGTTGTGTCAATTGGCCTTGATTCAGTACGCTATGCCAAATTTCGTGCAAATCAAAAGATTTCCAGGGACTTTAGTGCACTATTTAACTAAAATCGGACGTAAATACATATGGGGGCTATATCTAAATCTGAACCGATTTTCACGAAACTTTGCACACATCATTCTAGACTTAATTCAGTACGCTATACCAAATTTCGTGCAAATCGAAAGATATATAGGGACTTTGGTACACCATTTACCTTAAATCGGAAGAAGATATATATGGGAGCTATATCTAAATCTGAACCGATGTTCACGAAACTTTGTACACATCATTCTAGACTTAATTGAGTACGCTATGCCGAAATTCGTGCAAATCAAACGATTTCCAGGGACTTTAGTGGACCATTTACCTAAAATCGGACGAAACTATATATGAGAGCTATATCTAAATCTGAAACGATTTTCACGAAACTTTGCACACATCATTCTAGACTTAATTCAGTACGTTATGCCAAATTTCGTGGAAATCGAATGATATATAGGGACTTTGGTACACCATTTACCTAAAATCGGACGAAACTATATATAGGAACTATATCTAAATCTGAACCGATTTTCACGAAACTTTGCACACATCATTCTAGACTTAATTCAGTACGCTATGCCAAATTTCGTGGAAATCGAATGATATATAGGGACTTTGGTACACCATTTACCTTAAATCGGACGAAAATATATATGGGAGCTATATCTAAATCTGAACCGATTTTTCCCAATTTCAATAGGGTTCGTCCTTGGATCGAATAAGTGACCTGTGCCAAATTGCATCCAATTCGGATTATAAATGCGACATGACGGACGGACATGCATAAATCGACTCAGAAAGTGATTCTATGCATATTCTCAAAAGGAACCATGGGTCTATCTCGATTATTTTTGCCTGTTACAAACATATGCACAAAGACATAATACCCTGTACCACAGTGTGGTGAAGGGTATAAATAGGGCGGGACCTTATGCCGCTATATCAATTTTTCGATCTATGTGCCGAAAAATTTGATATTGGAATGTAATATTCCGGATCCAACCAATTTGGTTGGAACATCTGCCCAAACTCTCCAAAAAACCAAATTTGAGATATAGCGCTATATAGGGGCTACCCTAAAAAGTGGACCCATATTAACAATTTGTAGTAGAAAGATTTTCTATCCTTTTATATCCTTTCTATATTCAGTTGAAATGCTTGATGAAATTAACGAATATTTGGCGAACCCTTATATGGGACCTATATAACGAGAACTTTAATGGGACAATGATTCCAAACACAAATCTCGAATTGCCAAGATTGGCATCCAAATAAGTGTCAACACTTACCTTAAGTACCTTCTTATTCCCCGATATTAAACTTGGAGGGATCTTGAGGGTATTCGTCATAGAAAAGCTCAAAAGGTCTTCTTCAGCGAAGATATGAAGGTCTTTCTGTCAGAAGACTGTCTTCTTCATAAAAGAGCTGTAGGTCATCGTTATAGAAGAGTGGAAGGTCTTCGTCATAGAAATAAAGGCGTTCAATATAAAAGAGCTGATGATCGTCGTCATAGAAGAACTTAATGTCGTAATAGAATAGTTGAAGGTCTTCGTTATAGAAGAATTTCGTCATAGAAAAGCTTAAGATAATCTTCGTCATAGAAGAGCTGAAGGAAGAGCTGAGCTTCTTCGCCATAGAAGCACTGGTCTTCGTCATAGAAGAGCTGAAGGTCTTCGTCATAGAAGAGCTGAAGGTCTTCGCTATAGAAGAGCTGAAGGTCTTCGCTATAGAAGAGCTGAAGGTCTTCGTCATAGAAGAGCTGAAGGTCTTTTTCAGAGAAGATATGAAGGTCTTCTTGTCAGAAGATTACTTTTCTTGTCAACGATGATGTAGATTACGATTCTTCTCAATGGATCCAGTCCCGAGAAATCAGTGAAGGTTTTGCTCACTGTTTTCTTCGACTGCAATGGCGTGTTCATAGGGCAATATGGAATTCTAATTAAAGCTACTAATTAATTGTGGCAAAACCAATCATGGATTTTTCTCCGTGATACATCAATGCTAGTGTGTGAGTCTTTAGTCGGATTATTTGATGGGCAAAAAATAGTTATAGATGAATAAATAAGTGGTTCTTTTTTACAACATCTCGTATTTGCCATAAAACATTGATAATTTTTCATATTTATCATTCAATATTCGAAATTTTCATTCAAAAAATTATTATTATTTCTTCAATATTCGAACTGTAGATTCTAAAATCGTTTACATCTAAATATCATGTTTCCCTTCATTTCTTCTCACGATACTATTTCAATATCGCTTGTACACTCTATTATAAAAATATTTCGCTTTCAATTTTCAGACTTCATATATTGCCTGGCTTTGAAAACTTGTCGTCTATTCCCAACTGCAAACAATTTGAAATATTTTCTATTTAACTTTGTGAAATGTGTGAAATTTAATGAAGCATACATTTTTGGCGCTCTAACAATGTTTCCCCCTCTTTTATTTCGTCCTTTGTTTGCATGTGCATGTGCACGAGTATGGCGACGAAATCCTTTCCGTTGTGCAGCAGAGCAAAAATAACGCTCAAAGTTATACTTTTTTCAAGTGTGCGTATGTTATTTTTTAGGTTGATAACCTTCTTGGGCATAGATGAGAATAGACCTTGTTGGCAACAATTCAAGTCAAGTTGGCGTTACAAGAGTAAAGAAGCCAGCTGCCAGCTCCCCATCTAAAATTCGCAACAATAACACTAACTATACGGACCAACAGAATCCTCGATGTTTTTTTTTAATATTTTCTTAAGATCACGTATTCCTAAACAGACGGAATGCCAAAATAAAAAAACTAACAACGTCGTCTCTACACAACAAACTCTAGTCTGGGAATGCAACAGTTATCCATGGAACAACTTGACGGAATTGCAAAAAACGAAGTTATTGTTGCGCTTTGGCACAAAGGCTTTGGAGAAAAAATGTAAACTTGATATGCTTTTCATATCATTTGACAATAAATGTCTATTGTAAAACGGGATATACTTGATATGTATGAATGCAGTTGCATGGCCGAATGAAGATTTTGAAGTTGTGCAGTATTTTTTCTATTACGGAATCCATTTTCCATTAATAAAAGCTGGCATATCAGGAGATTGGAAACAAACAGAGCACCTTCGAGATATTGAATTACCAATCAGGTGGAAATAGGTAAAGGTGATGATAGGAGGAGGAAAGATGACATAGGGAGGGATCAGCCAAAGATCTTCCTGTGGAAGAGGTGCAGGTAATTTTATGGAAGAACTAAAAACCTTCTCACAGAAGAAGGTCTTTTCCAAGAAAAACTGATGATAATTAAACAAAAGTATTTTCGCAGAAGGTCTTTGCCATAGAAACGCTGAAGGTCTTCGCCATAGAAGAACTGAAGGTTTTGGCCACAGAACAGCTGCAGGTTTTGGCCATAGAAGAGTTTAAGGAATTCATCATAAAATCCTTCATACAGAAGTAGGTTTTCTACAAGAAAAACTGAAGATGATTAATCAAAAGTATTTTCGCAGAAAGTGAAGAGAGTGAAGAAGAAGAGTGAAGGTCTTCGCTATAGAAGAGCTGAAGGTCTTCGCTATAGAAGAGCTGAAGGTCTTCGCTATAGAAGAGCTGAAGGTCTTCGCTATAGAAGAGCTGAAGGTCTTCGCCATAGGAGAGCTGAAGAAGAGCTGACGGTCTGCGCCATTGAAGAGCTGAAGGCATTCTTCATAGAATATCTGAAGGTATCCACCATAGATGAGCTCAAGTTCTTCGTCTTAGGAGAGCTGAAGGACTTGCTCATAGAAGAGCTGAAGGTCCTCGTCATAAAGAATTTAAAGGTCATTGTCATAGAAGAACTAAAGGTCTTCGTCATACAGAATCTGAATGAAGATCAGTAGGTCTTCTTATATATTTAATTCTTTTACAGAAGATCATCATATAATCTTATAGAATACCTACAGGTCTTCTATAAGAGTCCTTCTGTAGATGTTTTTTAAGAAGACCAACAGGTATTTTTTGATGATATGCAGGCCGTCTTATAAAAGAACTGAATTTAAATCTTCCAATAGAAGACTACAAAATCTTTCTTTAGAAAACCAAAAGGCCTTCTCTTAGCAGATCTGAAGATTTATTTTAGAAGAAAGTAGAAGATCATCCTATAGAAGAAGATAGAAGATCTTCCTATGGAGGGAGTAATAACAGCGGGTCTTCTATAAAAAGACCTGATGTAGTTATTTTATAGATCAGGTAGAAGATCTTCCTATTGAAATACCAGTAGGTCTTCTTATAGAAGGCCAGTAAGGTCATTCTTTAGAAGACCAGTAAGGTCATTCTTTGGAAGACCGGAAGCTCTTTCTTTAGATTACCGGAAGGTCTTTCTTTAGAAGAGCTGAAGATCTTCCTTTAGAATAAGGAATATCTTTCTATTGATATGCCAGTAGGTCTTCTTACAGAAGACCCGTTCTTTTAGAATACCAATAGGTCTTCTTATAGAAGACCAGAAGGTCTTTTTATAGGAGACCAGTTGGACTTTTTATATAATCGAGAATACGAGTAGGTATTCTTATTGAAGAAAATCTTCTAATAGTGACTAGAAGGTCTTCTTACAGAAGACCAGAAGACCTTCTTATAAAAGACCAAAAGGACTTATTATAAAAGGCCAGAAGGTATTCTTATAAAAGACCAACAAATCTTCTTATAGTAGACCATAAAAAATTCTTAAAGACGATGAGGAGGTATTTTTCTGAAAGACCAACAGGTTGTCATATGGTAGACCAAAAAGACTTCTTAATGCAAACCATCAGGACTTCTTATAGAAGACTAGTATGTTAAACCTTAAGGTCTTCTTATGAATAAAGGAGTAGTTCACTTTATATAATAGTGTAAGGACTTCTTATAGATACAGACAAGGTACATATGTAGGAGACCAGTAAGTCCTCTAGAAGACCATCAAGCTTCCGCATAGAGTAAAGTTAGGTCTTTTATAGAAGATCATTGGGCTTTCCTTTTCCTGGTATACACATTATCATACTTTCACCCCGACTTTTCTACCCCTTTCTCTTTAAGCTAGTCTATTTCAATTAGTGACTTTTCCAAATGTCCTTGCTGCTATTTTGCCTTTCAGCAAAATGTTTTTGACAATAAAATATTCACTTTCGTAACACAGGCTAAGTGAAATTATTATTGCTGCAACAACAATGTCATGACAGGCTACTCTTCCCTTCCACCTACCTACAGCATGCACAAATTTCCATTAATTACACATAATAGCATCATGAGCTTACTATACCTAACCACTACTAAAGCTCTTACCCTTTCTATCGTTCTCCCAACCCCCTATTTTTCCCTCTCTCTATCTTCATATTCTACTGCATTATCCTTTGGGATATTATCTGGTGACATACAATACCACCATTAGATGTGGAGAGATTGAGTTATACACATTGCATTAGAAATGCCAGTGTGGCAAAAAATTATACAGTCGTGGGCAGGGCAAAATTCACACCAAAATAAAATCTGCCAAGCAGTGTGTGGTAGCCACAATTGTGTGAGTATACGTATGTGTGTTTGAATGTGTTTGTAATTGTGTTTGTGCAGATAAGTGATTATGCCTGAGAGTTTTAGTTTTTAACAGCCAGGATATGCATATGAAGAATATGATTACAGCATTGTATCTTCCTGGTACTCCAATAGAAACACACACACACAAACACTCCTCTTGCTTAAGTAGATGTGGGTGGGTATTTGTGTGTGTGTCTGTGTGAAAGTGCATGTGCCAAATGCATTATTCAGTGACTAATTAATGCAACTATGACAAATAATTATGTTGCACATTGTATTGGTGATGAGCTAAGCTGGCTTGGAGTTAAATTAACCACAACCACCCCCACCCCTCTGTACAAATCAAAACAGCAAGGAGCTCTATTAATGTTACATTAAACCATTGAGACGTGTAATTAGAATAAAAACTTCGTGAAAAATGCAGGTAAATGTAGAGATGATTTTTATTCATGGATTTAGTTTTTTCTGTATGGTACTGAAAATGACACTGGCCTTTGGAAGGTTGAATGAAGACATCACATAGTATAAATTAACATATTCATTTCGGAAAATATAAACAGACAATTTATGGTGGCCTAAGGTACGATTTTGAGGACCCGAAATATTACAGACCTAAACACACAAAATTTAAGGTGGCATCACATATGACATTGAAGACGCAGTACTTAACATACCTCTACACACCATCGGATCTGAAGATTCCTATTAAAGTTTTGAATACAAAAAATATCTTACAGACGTCTTAAAAATGGTAGTATTGTATGTCACCAGATAATATCCCAAAGGATAATGTAGTAGAATATGAAGAGAGAGAGGGGGGGAACAAGAGGAAGAGAAAACGATAGAAAGGGTAAGAGCTTTAGTAGTGGTTATGTATAGTAAGCTTATGTGTAATTAATGGAAATTTGTGCATGCTGTAGATAGGTGGGAGGGAAGAGTAGGTGTGGTAGCCTGTCATGACATTGTTGTTGCAGACTGCTTTACTGTCTCCTAAGCAGACCCTATAACATGTATACAGACTCCTGTAACAAAAACCGTTTATACACAGCATTGTGTAACATATCATCGCCATTAGACAGACCCCTGTTAGTGACAGCTGTTAGATAAACCCCTGTTAGTTGCAGCTTCTGTAAAAGACAGACTCAACAACCTCCTAAGCAGACTCCTGTTTTAGGTTTTTGTAACATAATGTACCCTGTAACATGTATGCAGACAGTACCCTGTAACATGTAACATAAGCCATCTACACCCAGACTCCCGCAACAGTCGCCATTAGACAGACCCCTGTTAGTGACCGCTGTTAGACAAACTCCTGTTAGTGGCAAATCCCAGTTACAGTCGCCTGTTAGACTGACTTCGTGAACAGTCGTTTGTTATACAGACTATTTTAACAGTCGTCAGTTATACAGACTTGTAAAAGTCGTCCGTTAGATAGACTTCTGTAACAGTCGACTGTTAGACAGACTCCATTAACAGTACTCAGTTACACAAACTCTTTTAAATGTCGTCACTTAGGCCGACTCTTGTCTATACCGACAGACTCAGACTCCTGTAACCACCGTCTGCTAACCCGACTCTCTTAACAGTCGCCTGTTAAACCGACTCTTTTAACAGCCGTCTGTAAGATAGACTGTTTTAACAGTCGTCTGTTAGACAGACTCCTGTAGCAGACCTCTGTTAGATAGATGCCTATAACAGTCATCTTTTGGACATATTGCTATAACCGTCATCTGTTAGACAGACTAATTTCACAGTTGCTTGGCACATAGACTAATTTAGCAGTCGACTGTTAAACAGACTCCTATTACTGCCGCCTATTAGAAATGTTCCTTTAACAATTGTCTATAAATATAATCCTTTAACAGTTGTCTGGTAGATAGACTCCTTCAACAGTTAGACAGATTTCCTTCACAATTTTCTGTTAGACAGACTTCTTTAACATTTGACCGTTAGAGGGGCCCCTTTAACATTGTATTTAAGACAGATCCGTTAAAAGTCATCTGTTAGACGTAATTCTTTAACAGTCGTCTGTAAGAGTCATCCTTAAGAATCTTCTTTTTGAAATACTCCCTTAGACAGACTTCTTTAGAAGTCGTCCGTTAGATAGACTCCTTTAACAGTGTCTTTAATACAGACCCATGTAACAGTCGTCTGTTGAACAGACTCATTTAACAGTCGTCTTTTAAAAAGGTACATGTAACAGTCTCTTCAACAGACTCCTTTGACAGTAGTCTGTTTGAAAGACTCAGTTAACAGTCGTCTGTTTGAAAGATTCATGTTACAGTCGTATGTTTAAAAGACGTATTTAACAGTTCACGTTTACATCCAGTCACCTGTTAAATAGTCTCCTGTGACAGTAGCGTGTTCCAGTCGTCATTTAGAGAGACTCCTCAAATAGTCGACTGTTAGACAGTCTGTAACAGTCATCTGTTTGAAAGAATTCCTTAACATTAGTCTGTTTGAAAGATTTCTTTAACAGACATCTTTTGGACAGACTCCTGCAGCAGTTATCTGTTAGACAGACTCCTTTAGCACAGTCTTTTATAAATAGACTCCATTACAAGTCATCTATAGAAAGATTCCATTAACAGTTGTCTGGTAGGTAGACTCCTGCAAAGACTCCCTAAACCGTCGTCTGTTAGACAGATTTATTTAACAGTCGTTTGGCAGGCAGACAGTCTTCCGTTAGAGAGATTCTTTAACAGTCATCTGTAAGTCTTTATTAACAGTCTTATGTTAGACGTCGTCTGCTTGAAACTCCTTTAACAATAGTTTGTTAGACAGACTCCTTTAACATTCGTCTGTTGGACAGACTCTTTTAACAGTCGTCTATTAGGAAGACTCATTTAACAGTCGTATGTTAGACAATCTCCTGTGTCCTGCCTATACGGCAGAATACTGTAAGCGTCATCTTGTAGGTAGACTGTTGTAAAAGTCGTATTGTAGACCGACTCCTGCAATAGTTGTCTTGTAGACGGACCCTTTAATACTCATCAAACTTATGTCAGTCATCATCTACAAAAAAATATTGAAATCTCCTCTTTCTAAGGACCCTATTACAATCTACAAATCCGTAATTAAGAAAAAAACTAATTTAATTTGGCAGCCAAGTTCTGTGCAATCGAACCGTTTGATGTTTCCCAACGAAATTGTGCCACAATAACAAAATAAACCCAAATCAAAACAACAACGAACTTGTATAAAATTCCTTCCGGGTTCAGCGTACCACTGAGAACGAGCCCCTGCATACATACATACACACATAGGTTACGGTATAGTGGCAAATCTTGTTTCACAATTCAAATGTTAATATTCAACTTCATTAAAGAAATATGCATGGATATGGAGCACGCATACAATTACAGGTGTGGCGTGTGGAGAACACGTTCGGTTGCCCCATTCATGGAACTGCAACTGTGTTGTTCGGTTCATGCATTTGGTGGGAGGTAAAGAACGTGTTGTTAAGCAAATAACATTTGAGCTGAACTCCCAGTGCAGGAGAAAACTACAATTTATTTTCACCCTCCTTCTCCCTCCTTCCTTCACCTCTTCTTTATCGTGAATGAAACATTTCCTTTTTGCTTGTAAAATAATTAAAAGAGGTCTCACGGCATTTAGAAATCCACTTACACTAGCATATAACTACAGTATAAAAAATAACAACAACAACTACGACGATGACGACAACAGCAAATACAGGATCAGTGGCAAATTCTACTTTTGCTACTTCAAATGTAGATGAAAGTGCAGCGGTAACTACCCCTTGAGACGATTGCATTGCTGCTCGGCGCTAAGCTGAGCTACAGCATAAAAATCTGTTTTGAATTTTTAAATAAGTGCAACAAAGTAGTAGTAGTTGTTGTTGTTGTTCTTGTGTAAACATAAACTGCACAACTGGAGGAGCAATAACCCCAAAAATATAACAGCAGCAACAACATCAGTTAAATTGTTTAGTGGCATAAAAAACAGCTGCAACCAGCAGCACCCGTCCAAGATGAAGAAGAAACCACTTGAATCTGGGGTCATAGTTCATTGGTAGCTTTGGGCCATTTTTAGTTTCTTTTCACAACAGCAGCACCAACAACACAAAAACTGTGTAATAAGGTATGTTGTGTGTGTGGGCGGGGTTTGAAGAGTGCAAATACTAGGTTCATAAATATTTATTTAAGCATAAACTATGTACACATGTTGAAGGTACATATAATTTATCTTTGGAACATTAATTCAAAGGGGGAAATCTTTTGTATGACTTCCAAAGTCGCTTTGTTGTGGTGTTCATATAAAATGTCCTTGAAGAAGGAAAAAAGTCTGTGTTGAGTCTTTTAAATAATTAGAAGCTGACCCTAAGTAGGAATTTCGATTATGTGTTAGACCAATGTTACAAGAGTTTGTATTTGTTAAATTGAGAGGAACCTTTTTCCAGAATGCTAAATAAATGACTTCTGTCTATGAATCACTGTTACAGGACAACAGACGACTGTAATAGAAGTATGTATATAGACGAATGTTACAATAGTCTGCCTTCTGAGCTCTGTTAAAGGAGAAACAATAGTTTAAATAGTCTGTCTAACAGGCGACTGTTAAAGGAGTCTAACAGACGACTGTTAAAGAGTCTGTCTTACAGACAACTATTAAAGGAGTTTGTCTAACAGTGTATATAATGAGTATATCTAACAGACATCTGTTACAGAAGTCCAACAGACGACTGTTACAGAAGTCTTGCAGCTGTCAGTTTGTAGATCATGTATGTTACTGAAGTCTATCTATAGACCACGACTTTTAGATGAGCCTGACAGACGACTGTTAAAGGAGTCTGTCTAACAAACGACTGTTAAAGGTTCCTGTCTAACTGACGACTGTTAAGGAAGTCTGTCTGACAGACGACTGTTAAAGGAGTCTGTCTCACAGACGACTGTTAAAGGAGTCTGTCTCACAGACGACTGTTAAAGGAGTCTGTCTCACAGACGACTGTTGAAAGATTCTGCTTCAGACAATTTTTAAAGGAGACTGCCTCAGACGACTATTAAAGGAGTCTGTCTCAGACGACTGTTAAAGGAGTCTGTCTCAGACGACTGTTAAAGAAGTCTGTCTGCAGACGACTGTTAAAGGAGCCTGTCTCACAGACGACTGTTAAAGAAGTCAGTCTAACAGACGACTTTGAAAGGAGTCTGCTTCAGACGACTGTTGAAGGAGTCTGTGTAACAGAAGATTTTTACAGAAATGTGTCTAGCAGAGGTCTGCTACAGAATATATCTAACAGACATCTGTTAAAGGAGTCTTTCTAACAGACAGAAGTATGTCTAAAATACGACTGTTACGGGAGTCTGTCTAACAGACATCTGTTACAGAAGTCTATTGCAGCTGTCAGTTTGTAGATCATGTATGTTACTGAAGTCTACCTATAGACCACGACTTTTTGATGAGCCTGCCTGTATATAGACAACGACAGTTGAAGACAGTCTACTAAAGACCACGACTGTTTCGAACGAGGAGTCTGTCTAACAAGCTAGTATTCTGTCTAACAAACAACTGCATGTCTAACAAATGCCTATTGCAGGAGTCTGTCTAAAGACGACTGTTACAGGAGTCTGTGTAACAGAAGACTTTTACAGGAGTCTGTGTAACAGAAGACTTTTACAGAAATATGTCTAACAGAGGTCTGCTACAGAAGTTATCTAACAGACGTCTGTTACACAAATTTGGCTAACAGACGTCTTTCACAAAAGTTCATCAGTCTGCCTAACAGAAGATCGTTACAGTAGTCCATGAGTCAGTCTAACAGACAACTGTTACAGAGTTCCTTGAGCATGTCTAACAAACAGTTGCTTCAGAAGTATGTCTATCAGCCGACTGTTACTGTATTCCGTCTATAGACTACGACTTTTGCAGAAGTCAGTTTATAGATCACGACTGTTGCAGGACTGTTACAAGACTGTCAAGACTGTTACAAAAAACTGCCTATCACCTGACTGTTAAACGTTTGTTTTACAGAAGACTGCTGCAGAATTTAGTATTTAGGATCGTATCTATATTTATGTTACCGTTTTTTGTATGTAAACCAGTAAACGTATTTTTCAACCGTGTATCCTCTTGTATTCAGTGTCAATCTAACAAAGTGTCAGTATTTAAAATTATTTTTCTCACTTGTTTCTCGCACTTTAATCCTGTCAATGTCTTGAATAAAGTTTGTGATAGTTTTTTTGTTCCGTTTTCCTTAAGGCCAAGCACGTCTCAAGCAAGTTCTAATATCTAGACATCCTTTCTTTATTCATTTGCAAGTATCCTTTTTTTCTCTGTCATGATACCTATCAGGGGTTGTGTCTGCATGGCGTCTATTCCCGGAACAATGCACAAGTGTCATTGGTCAATGTTTTTGTATTTTATTTTGCATCAATTTTTTTCATTTCTAAATGATGAGAAGGACTTGTGTTGTTGGATTGTACATACACACACAAACATCTTGGAGTCTATTAAATCTTAAAGAATTGCTTGGAACTGAGTGTTTTTGATTGCTGAACGATAAGACGCACAAAAAATAATTAATATTTTTTAATTTTATTATATCCCGTCTGTCTGGCTGCATGGAGATTAGATTTTTATGTCATGTTTTTCTTTTAGATTTTTGCAAATGAATTTAATTTCTCAAACAGCACGATTTCAATGCCTGCAGTGAATTGGATAAGTTTTTTGCGCAGATTAAATTTTTATGAATATATATTTTTATGAAAAAAAGAGGAAGATTTTTAAAATTGCTACAGACTTTTCAAGATTAAATTGAATTTATTATAAATATTATGAAAATGATAGATCGAATATCTCGAAAATTGTGCGTTCAGTCCTTAGTGAGGTCATTATGGGCAGTCTGGTAGTTGCCCTTATAAAATTCGAGGTAAGTCGGATTTGCGGTCTCGGAAATACGATTGAGATCAGGGAGGTCGTGTACACAAAATGTATGGCGGAGATGAACAAGAGTCTTCGATTGTGCGTAATCGTCATAAAGTCCTCAATTGCCAATGAAATTGGTTCTGACCTTTTCTGAGGCCTCATGAAAGGCTCTCATGAAAAAATATTAATTGGAAGTATATGAACCGAAGTAGTGTTGGCTGCGTTGGGGATGCAGGATTTAGTATATAATCCTGCATCCCCAACGTTGACAACATTGAAGGCTACTAAAAAATATAGATGCTTCATCCTCATTCTTTCCGAAAAACCATAGGACTTAATAAGGAACACACTTAGATGGTTATAAATAACCTGCGGATTCGTGTGGCCGATCTAACTGCAAATAATCCTCCTAAATAATCTCCAAGATTTCCTTGTTATGCTATATAGTAAACAAAGCAGTGTGTCTAAATTTTTCTTGAAATGTAGCTGTCCTGAACGGATAACCTTTAAATGTGATACAATTTAATTGTACCCTCAAACTTATGGGTAATGAGGGTATATACACTTTGCTACCGCAAATATGTGCCTCATCAAAATATTGGTTTTAGAACCCATATTTCTTTGCACCGTCTGTCTGTCTGGCTGGTGCGCACAATAACTCTCGAAGGAAGAAACCGATTGCATCCAAACTTTGCACATCATAATACTTTTTCCAAATTTAGTTCAAGTTCGAAGATGGGGAATATCGGTCCACTCTTTCTTATACATCACACACCAAATGATCAAAATTGTGCTAATTTTTTTATAATATCATGCGAACGGACTTCCCGATTTGAACCAAACTTTGCACAGCCTATTATCTTTAGCAAGCCAAGACAAGTCAGAAGATGGAACCCATTGGTCCACTCTTTCTGTTACCTCCCCCACAAAGGGTCAAAATTGAATGGAAGGGTGAATGGAATGTCATATTTGAACCAAAAATTGTAAATCTATTATCAAGCAAGCCTAGAATAAGTACGAAGATGGGACCCATTGATCCGCTCCGTCTGGTACCTCTCCCACAAAGTGTCAACATTTTCCATATAAATATAAATCCAATATCAGGCGAATAGAATGTCCCATTTGAACCAAACTTTACACAACCTATTGTCTTTACCAAACGTAGATTCAGAACGAAGGTAGGGCCCATCGGCCCTTTTCTTCTGCTGGGGGAAGGGAATCTGGCCAACTAATTAGAATGGCTACAGTGATCGGTCAATATCCAGCGGGTCAAATCAAGACTTTTCTTTGAAAATGATAAAATTCACATCGTATGGCATAAATGTTCACCCCGAGAAAAATATTCCAAAAATATGGCAGGGTAAGAAAAAGTTACTGTTGATCTCACACACCAAATGATCAAAATTGTGCTAATTTTTTTATAATATCATGCGAACGGACTTCCCGATTTGAACCAAACTTTGCACAGCCTATTATCTTTAGCAAGCCAAGACAAGTCAGAAGATGGGACCCATTGGTCCACTCTTTCTGTTACCTCCCCCACAAAGGGTCAAAATTGAATGGAAGGGTGAATGGAATGTCATATTTGAACCAAATATTGTAAATCTATTATCAAGCAAGCCTAGAATATTTAAGATTTTGTGCTGTCTGGTACCTCTCCCACAAAGTGTCAACATTTTCCATATAAATATAAATCCAATATCAGGCGAATAGAATGTCCCATTTGAACCAAACTTTACACAACCTATTGTCTTTACCAAACGTAGATTCAGAACGAAGGTAGGGCCCATCGGCCCTTTTCTTCTGCTGGGGGAAGGGAATCTGGCCAACTAATTAGAATGACTGCAGTGATCGGTCAATATCCAGCGGGTCAAATCAAGACTTTTCTTTGAAAATGATAAAATTCACATCGTATGGCATAAATGTTCACCCCGAGAAAAATATTCCAAAAATATGGCAGGGTAAGAAAAAGTTACTGTTGATCTCTAATCGTTCAATAGAGTACTAATATCGGAAATATTGCCCAGGCACGGAATATAGATCCGCATAAAGTTATTGTTCCGTGGTAGGTGCGTTGGGTATCATATGGTCGGCTCCGTCCGACTATACTACTCCGTTCACTGGTTGAATAACCGACAGCGAAAAAATTAATTTTTATCCCATGTTTTTTCTTATAAGAATCCCAGGTATAGCCACATCGTTTAGTGAATGTGGCTAGTTCTTCGAAATATCTGAATTAGGAATAGTGAAGCAGTGTTGGAAAGTAAAAATGCCAAATTTCAGGCATTCTGGGTGGTATATTCGCCCAGAACCCTCAAAAAGTGTTATATTGAAATTTTTGGAGTTCCACAATTTCTTTTTGTTCAATCCTTCATTGGAAGGTAAGAACAAGATGAACGATTTGTTCAAAAGGAACATGGTTAACGTGAGCGGAAAGAAATAACTGGAGCAAAATGGACTAGATTAACGAAAGAAATGGACCAAGTACTGATCGTTCCTTTTAGAGAATAAATCCTATGAACTAATCCGTTCCTTAACCACAAGATTTTTTACCATACTGCAATGCAGCTAAAACGTTCAAAATGTATGGAATAAAGCGAGGTCATTATATGGGGTCAATGTCAGAATGTCGACCATATCAAAAACTTGGATAATGTCTTCAAAATAAATAAAATCGGATTGGACTGTTGTTGACATATAATATGTTGAGATTTAACTTCTTCGCGGTTTCACGAATATTTTACTTTATAACGGACGATGTATAAAAAGTGCTTGAATCTGCGCTATTTTTACCTGCTATCAACATAAAAAACTGTTTTTCATAATTAATTCTAAAGTGAAGCAGTAGGTCAAAGCTTTTAACGAATTATTCAGTATCTACTTTTTCAGAACACAACCAACAGCCGTTGAAATGAATTTAATTTTGAACAGAAAACCCTATTAAAGGTGATATATTTGACACCATTTATCTGTGTTTATACTTTTGCTTTATATATTTACTTTTATACGCTTGTAGTTTGTTTCTCTCTCATTTGCACTCTTGCTACCCTCCACTTCCTCCATCCACTATACACAAACAAAAAATGTCAAGTGCATAATTTATAGAATGACATGAACGGCAGACCCAGTCGACCAGCCGGTCGACCCTCTTTCAATTATCCACAGACAACAAACAAACACACAAAAATAATTTGGAATTTCAAATGGGGTAGCACAGAAAAAAAAACAAACCCAAATCTTCCACAGCGGCAAATGTTCTAGTGGACGATGGCCAATCATGCTCGTGGATACTCGACATTATTGTGACATTTCAGAATAGTTATTATCACAGTTAGTTTTGTTGTACACAGCACCGCACACAGCGTGACGGTATAAATTTGTTACTCGTGGATTAACGTAATCACTGGATCACAGCATCATCAGCAGCAAACACAATTTTACATTTAGTTTTTTTTTTTTTTGTTTCCACTTTCGTTTCGGCGAATTTCGTTAAACGTTGCCGTCGTTTCATGTCGACGCTTTAAATGCATTTAAATAGTTCAGTTCACGGTTCACAGTTCACTTTATTAAGTGTAATTTAAATAAATAAAAACAAAGAACATACATTTCAATTAAGTTAATTCGGATAAGCCCCCCATCTACCGACTCTATCGCAGATCTAATGTTATTTGCTTGGCAACGGTGTTTTGGGAAATTTGCACTTTTTTTGGTGATTGTTTTCGAACAAAAATTTTGCATGGACATGGTTGAGGTCAGGATAAAAAGTAGGTGGGTTTTGAATCAAATACAGCTTAATAGAGATATTTTGGAATTTGTGGTTGGATTTCCTATATGGGCATAAAATTTAGGTGCTTTAAATTTGAATTCTATAAATATCCGTTCGTTTTAATCCCGTTTCACTGTATTATTTTAGTTGCATTTTTTTGTTTAATTTTTTCCTTTTTCCATTTGTCTATTATCATTTGTTTGGACCACCACGAATCACGTACGTGTTACATTTTAATAAATTTTTATTTAATATTTAATTCATCTTCATTAGTTGTGGGTTTTCTGCCAGACATTTTTATTTAGAATAATTCATTGCCTTGTTGATTTAGATAAATTATTTAATCCTTAATTTACTGGTATCTTTATAAAGGTCATCGTCGAAATCTTGATGGAGATTAACAACGACGGTGAAGGTTTGTTGGAATAGTTAAGATTTTGTGGGTAATTCATTGTCTCGGACATTGAGATTAATTGAGCTGAGATTTACGTCTGAGAAGTGAAAAATTCAAAGTCAGAGCTAAGGTAATATGCCAATATAGCAGATAAGTGAAAAAAGTTAACCAAGAAACCGAAATATCGCACTACAGACACTCAGGTTGGAAATTTTGAGTAGGAACATACCGAAATTTCCATGTCGAATGTGCAAAGGAAATAAAAATCACGTTCAGGGGAAGAACATAAAAATTTTTTTTCAAGTTCCGTATAAGACGTGGATTTTTTAAATAAATATTATTGCAAGCTCCATAAAATGCGCGGATTTTTTAAGAACATGTTTTCAAGATCCGTAAGAGACTCGGAAATTTTGAATAAATATTTTTGCAAGCTACATAAAATGCGCTCTACTATAGGAAGAAAAATATGTCCAGTTTTCCTATTGGCAGAAAATTACATGCAGCTCTCCATAGGAAAGAAGCTCTCCGCAGAAAGAAGAGTGCCAGCAGCGTTTCCACAGGAAGAATATTTTTTCAAGCTTCATATGAGGCGTGGATTTTTTAAATAATAATTTTGCCAGCTCCATATAAGGCATAAATGTTTTAAAGAAGATTTTTTTCAACCTCGTTATAAGGCGTCGATTTTTTAAAGAAGATTTTTCAAGTTCCATATAGGGCTTAGAATTTTTAAAGAATATTTTTTCAAGCTGCAACTAAGGCGTGGATTTTTTAAAGAATATTTTTTCAAGCTGCAACTAAGGCGTGGATTTTTTAAAGAATATTTTTTCAAGCTGCAACTAAGGCGTGGATTTTTTAAAGAATATTTTTTCAATAATAATTTTGCCAGCTCCATATAAGGCATAAATGTTTTAAAGAAATTTGTAAAGAATATGTAAAGAATATTTTTTTCAAGTTCCAAATAAGGCGTAGAATTGAATAGAATAGTAGAAGTGAAAAGAATATTTTTTCTAGTTCCAAATAAGGCGTAGAATTGATAAAGAATATATTTTCCATGCTCCATATACGGCGTAGAATTTTTAAGGAGTATGTTTTTCAAGTTCCGTATAAGGCGTGGATTTTTTAACTATTAAAGAATATTTTCAAACTCCAGACGAACAGACAGAAATGGGAAACCCTGTTTCATGTATATATGATTTTTTGACCAGGAATCGGGTAAAGATGGAAAGGGATAAAAATCTTAAATCTTATGAGCGACATTTTGGTAGAATATTTGGAGGTCAAAAAATCTCATCTTGTGGTATTTAGATTTCGCTACAAGAAAATACATAAATAGAAATAGAAGATAGAATGGGGATATATTTTAAAGAAATATTTCTGATTCGATTTGACAGATTACATGGCATCTCCAAAGTACCCTGCAATATCCGCAAAGAAATATATGAAGCTTTTTCTTCATCAAAACGTTACCTATGATGAATTTGTCCTTCTGGGTTATTATTATATATATAATAAGGAATTTTCCACGACTTCGATTTTCTTAAAGGGATAGATGCTGGGAACCACTTAATATTTTTAAAATCATTTTTTGAGGAAAGCTTGGTTGGCCTTTTATAACTGTCTTCTGAATTGTAGTTAAGTTGAATTCAGCATTTTAACATAATTTAAATAAATACCTTACGCAGCGAGCCCAATTTAATTACCAAATTGATGTAAATTTCGGAATCAATATCTCGATATAGTCATATATAATTCTAATAAAATCCATATTTTTGTATTCTCAGCATATTTCTATTAATATATTAATTTTTATTAACATTTTTGAAATCAGTAGCTACTCCCTCCTTTTTCTACAAATTCAATTAAAATTCCCATTGTTCGCAATATAAAATTTCCATAGCATTATCCGTTGATAATTAAATTAATTAATCGTGTGAACGGGTCAGTGTTTGAATACAATAACTACAGATTGCCATTTACCTATCAAAGCAGCAGAAAAAATTACAAAATAGTTAATTACATTTTGTGTATATAAGTGTTAAATGCAAATTGGTGTACACACAATTTCATTCAATAACGCCCAGCACCGAGGAGAGTTGTTTCATGTTTACATCAATTTTTCCATATGTCTATCCTGGCGGCAACAACAAAAATATCCCAATTCAATCGATTTAAATGGAAAGTGAAAATGTACATCAAAATTAATTAAGCGTAAATGATAAACACGCATACACGTACACAGAGATAGCTGAACACAAATATATACACACACAGACGATGTATACGATACATCCAAAAAGGAGGTTAAATGTACAGCCTACAGATGCTTTATCTACCATTCAGCAATATTCAAAAGATTACACTCATGTGGCTTATTATGGTCCTTGCGGTTAAGACCACAATCATCTCATATTCATTGCTGTTCTTGTTGTTGTCGTCGTCTGGGCAGACATGATTGTACACGATATGTATATACAAAAATTTTCGTTGGCATTATATCAGAGTTAAATATTTATTAAAGATGCCTATGTTCATGGGAGGGATGGTTAGCTGTAATTGGGCATATGAAGGATGTTTAAATGATAATGAAACATTTACAAAAGGCAGGACATTTTCATGTCGAATAAGGAAGGACATAAAATCATGGCACAATGGTCAGTAAGAATATATTTTTTTCAAGATTCATATATAAGGATTTTTTAAGGAATATTTTTTAAAGGATATTCTTTGCAAGCTCCACATAAGGCATGCATTTTTTAAAAGATATTTTTTTTTCAAGGACAGGTGTGGATTTTTTAAAGAATATTTTATCAAGCTTCATATAAGGCGTAGATTTTTTAAAGAATATTTTTTTCATGCTCAACATAAGACGTGGATTTTTTAAAAAATTTTTTTCGAGCTCCACATAATTAGTGAGTTTTTTAAAGAATATTTTCAAGCTCAACATATGCCGTGGTTTTTTAAGGATGAGGTGTGGATTTTTGTAAGGATATCTTTTCAAGCTCCATATAAGAGGTGGGTTTTTGTAGGGATATCTTTTCAAGGCGTGAATTTTTGTAAGGATATCTTTTCAAACTCCATTTAAGGCCTGAATGTTTGTAAGGATATCCTTTCAAGCTCCATATAAGGCGTGAATTTTTGTAGGGATGTCTTTTCAAGCTCCATATAAGGCGTGGATTTTTGTAAGGATATCTTTTCAAGCTTCATATAAGGTGTGGATTTTTGTAAGGATATTATTTATAGCTCCATATAAGAAGTGGATTTTTGGAAGGATATTTTTCCAACCGCTTTGATTTTTTCAGGCTCAAAAAATAGGCGCGGATTTTTCAAAGTATATGGATATTTTTCCAAGCTCCATATAAGCTGTGATTTTGTAACCATGGGACAATAAGACGCCCAATTTTTTTAAAGAATATTTTTGTCAAGGGCCAACTGTATTGTTTTATTCATAGTTTGGGGGATATCTATACCATGTTGGTTATACATAATAATACAGCTATTTATCCACAGCGTGATCTCCATTATTATTCTCATTCATTGTTGTTCTGTGCGGACAGAAGTTATGTATTCGTCGTCATCATCACCACATCTCTGCAGTCGTAATAAAATTGTTTGACATTTTCCAGGTTGACATGACACCTAGCCACATGTTTTACAATTAGATATACAATGGAATGTTATAGAAGAGTATCTTCAACAACAACAACGACGACAACGATATACTCACAATTTTCCTTTGTCCCTCCGTCATACCTCTCTATGCGATAGATGAAATGGATTTTCCTATTTCAACATTTTGTTGTCATGACATTTTCTTTATGAATGAGTTGTGGCATTAAACGAATTACAATAGATGTTATGACTTCTATGCGGAGATTTGTTTATATCCTTCAGTCTGACACTGAATGTCTGAGTAGCAAAAAAAAAGAGAATAAATTATCAATGGGTACCTTGTTTTCCCGGTCTTCTAGATTCCGCATTGTTTGTTTCTTTGGTTAACTAATGTGGTGTTTATTATGTTTTATGGCTGCTATATGTTTGAGTTTGTTAGGTTCTATCTATGTATGCTTGCATTGCATGTCTGATATGTCAATACATACCATTGAAAAGCGGAGCAACTTGGTGGTATTCGGAATATGTTTTGTTCGTTTAAATAAACAAGTCACACGGCACACTTATGTATAGATAGACATTGTCCATATTTTATGTACATTTTTTTCTATTTTACTTCAAGGATATCAGCTCGTGGCCATGCCTTCTGGGTATTTAAATTTTGTACAACCTGACGTATGCATTATATTCAGATATTGACATCAGTCATACGCCTATGAACCCCAAATAAATATACACCTTATATGGAACTTGAAAACAACTCTTAAAGAAATCTCTTCTTTAACAAAGCTCACGACTTATTTAGAGCTTGAAAAATATTCTTTAAAAAATCCTCGCCTTATGTGAACCTTGAAAAAATATTCTTCAAAAATTCCACGCCTAATGCGGAGCTTGAAAATATATTCCTTAAAAAATCCTCGCCTTATGTGAACCTTGAAAACATATTCCTCAAAAAATCCAGGCCTTATGCGGAGCTTGAAAATATATTCTTCAAAAAATCCACGCCTTATGCGGAGCTTGAAAATATATTCCTTAAAAAATCCACGCCTTATGCGGAGCTTGAAAATATATTCTTCAAAAAATCCACGCATTATGCGGAGCTTGAAAACATATTCCTTAAAAAATCCACGCCTTATGCGGAGCTTGAAAATGTATCCTCTGTAAAAAATCCACGCCTTTTGTAGAGCTTGAATATATTCTTTAAAAAATACACGCCTTATGTGGAGCTTGAAAAAATATTCTTCAAAAAATCCACGCCTTGTGCGGAGCTCTTTAAAAATCAACGTCTTATATGAACCTTAAAAATATTATCTTCTATTGATCCATAAAAGGAACAAAACGACATTTTTGCCTAATAACTATTCATATTCAAGGCCAATATCATCAATTGCCTGAATTCATTTAATTTATTTATTTATTTTTCTTGTCTCTTACGAACAGATTAACTGTTATCTAAATGTAACATAATCGTGTAATAAATACGCTTTCAATAAACATTTGATTGATGATGATGATCTATTTGGTCGCTGTAGATAAATAAATAAATAGGATATGAGCGCATAGATACGTGTCAATGCCGATGATGTTTTTCCTGTATCCTTTTAGCCTTTATTTACTTAAGCAAAGGCAAAACAAAATAAAGGATACTGACATTTGATGTGTCTGGCAGTAGTGACACATGTTGCGTGTTGTTTGGTTATATTTGATCTTTGTCACTTAGATACAATGGTTTGTTAGAAAGTTAAGAAACAAAATAAATAAAGGTTGATGGCATTGTGGAACTTTTAAATAAGTGAAAAAATGTCAATGTTGATGGGGGTAAATTCAGTTTTTTGTAATATTAAAAATTCAATTATTGAAAATGACTAAAGGTGACCGCATTGAAGCATATCGATGTTCATGCCCAAGACTTGATTGTGGCTCCTTTTTTGTTGCCAAAAGAAGGACGACGCTACGCTTCGATTGAAAATTCCCAGGCGTAGTGTATAACGCTATAAGAGTTGTTTTCTTAGCCCATACCATCAACAGAGGTATATATTCCCAGTTGTTCAAAAAATATCAATTGTCTGCTATTATATAGTTATATAGCTAGTTACTTGGTGATCTAGTTACTTCATACTCCAAAAAGGAACACAAAATAGACAGTTGGATTTTTTTGTCAATTGAAAAAGTTGTCTACGCACATCACACCAATTCAGTAGTTACTGGTAATGCAAAGGGTAATGAATCGACTATCGAAATGACTGTATACCGGTAACGCAGGCAGGGGACAATTGACTTCCCCAATGACATACCCATGTTAAATTCACCAGTCTAGGGCATGAAGTGGTAACTAGTGGTACTTACAGGTAATTAGTGAAATATCTAGTTCGTCACCAGTTACTCGAACTACTGGGTTGAGTAAAGAAGGAAATGAAAAATTACTTTTGAAAGGGAATTAAAACATTTGAAGTAAAAAATTTGGTCTGATGGCTTTTGAGACTCTTTGATTAAATCTACCAAATGCTTTTGAATGGTCTTAATTTCGAATGGAATGAAATAGGCTACATTCTGAAGATATTAACTGTGGGTCTATATCATATCATTCACAAATATTTGGGTATGAAAAAACCGGTGCGAGCTTTCATTTGAACCAAAACAATTATTAGGTGCATTTATAGACTTTTCAGTGTAATAAAGCCGATTTTTGGTAATAATGCAAATATGGATCAAAAGAGTAAAAGAGGATACCATATCGAATATATGTCAAACAAATACGGTTACAAACAGATTAAAACTTATAATTTTAGTAGACCTTTAAACATATTTTCCATTAATAACTAATGGACCGACCATTTTGTCGAGAGGTATATTGCAGTCATATCAATAACTTTATCTGTAATGCAAATCTATAATAGATTATAGTAAAAATCCAGTGAGCGGGGCATTATAGTCGGCCGGGGCCGACCATATGGGCAATATTTGTAGTCTCTTGACTACAGCTCCACTTTCGAACCCTGGCATATTTTCCAAATCTTTTTTCCCGAGGCGAATATTTACGCCATAAAATAAAAATTTGGTTTTTTATATTGACCTTATTTAGCCAGAACCCATGAAGATTGGTCCATAACATTGGCCTGTATCGTGTTTACAAATTATAATGGACACACTGGTCTAAATCGACTCAGCTAGATATGACTATCGGTACACTTAAAAGTGGGTCTATTGCCTGACTCTTGCCGCTGCGCAAAGCTATAATACTCTGATAATTAACCCTTTGAGCCCCGAATTTTTTTCCGAAATCATAGAACAATTTGCTGTTCACACATTTAATGCAACTATTCTAGATAGGATATGAACAAAATTTGACATCGCTATATCTTTGCATTCGGGAGATACAGTACATTCTTTCTGAAAAATAAAATCCCAGTATCAAGAAAACCAAATGCAAAATCGACGAAAAAATAATTTTAAAATATTCTCTATATTCTGTTTTACAAGAATCAAAAATAATTCTGATGACAGAATTCGTACATTTCGAATACGAAGCGATTTAAATAATTTGGACTGTATACTAGTACTGTATATTAGTACTGTACACATTTTGTCCTCTTCTCTGTATTAAAAAGCTCATAACTTTACCACAAATTTGATTTTTTTAGAATTTTCTTGTGATATGTGTCGTGCATTATCAGGTCTTGACATCGGAAATCCAAAGAATGCATATCTACTAGCTGTATAATAAATATAAACTCTAAAACATTTTGTTGCCTGTGGGCAACATTGGGCCACAAAGGGTTAATTATGGGTTAAGGAATAATTGAATGGTACTGAAATCGTCGGTACTATTTAAGGAAAAAAAGTACTATTGTACTGAATTTTGAATGTCCATATAGACCTAAGTTGCCGCATGCAGTAAAATGTGTTGCTGAGAGACGCCGATTTTAAGATTTAATTTGAATGGGCTTTTTGATTGACATATTTCCATAGATGTGCTACTTTGTTCGAATGCCTGAAACAAGAGGCTCGTGGGATATCAAAACAGTAGAACAAATGGGAGATCAATCTCAAGGCGCTTTCTTTTAACTTTCTTTCCTTTCTAGAGCGCAAAACAGGTCTTCAAACTGGCTCATGTGTATGTCCTACTATTAGACATGCGGTAGCTCACCTATAAATCAAAACCGTTGCAATTAATATAGGTCAACATTTTTACATATATCTCATATATTGAGATATCATTTCTGGTATTTTTAATGTATTTTTGGTATTTTCCTCCAGAAGTAGCGTTGAGATGGTATTTTGTATTCTCGGAGGATACCATACCATACTATTTTTTACTATTTTATTTACTATTTCTCTTACTTCCTTGTTTTGAAGTATAAATTTTCTTTGCATTCGCATCATTGCATTGGTGTATTATTCGTATAAAATCGGACGAAACTATTTATGGGAACTATATCTAAATCTGAACCGATTTTAATAAAACTTCGCAGACATCAATCTGGGACTAATTCAGTATTCTGTGCAAAATTTTCCCCCAATCGGACAAATATTGGGTGTTTGGTGTATCATTCACAAAAAATCGGACGAAACTATATATGGGAGCTATATTTAAATCTGAACCGATTTAAACAATGCTTGGCATATATCAATCTAGACCTAATTCAGTACTCTGTGCAAAATTTTGTCTAAATCGGACCAATATTGGCAGTATGTTGCTCCATTTATATAAAATCGGACGAAACTATATATGGGAGCTATATCTAAATCTGCACCGATTTTCTCCAATTTCAATAGGGATCGTCCTTGGGCCAGAGAAGTGAACTGTGCCAAATTTTATACAAATTGGATCACTAATGCGACCTGTACTTTGTTAACAAAAATACATGGACGGGCGGACAGACGGACATGCGTGTATTGACTCAGAAAGTGATTCTCTGCATATTCTCAAAAGTAACCATGTGTCTATCTCGATTTCTTTTGCCTGTTACAAACATACGCACAAAGACATAATACCCTGTACCACAGTGTGGTGAAGGGTATAAAAATGGGGAATGTCTTCACCGATTGTATGATATCTATGTAGGTCGTGAATAGCGTGTTAAAATATTTAACGGATTGGATTAATAATTTTTGAGTTATCGTGTCTTGATATTTGGGTTTCTCAGAAAGTAAAAAAAAAAACTTTAGGGGATCCCTATTTTCGATTTCAAAATTCTTGCAAATGAACGTGCTTCTATTGACGGCTTATAATGTTTAAGACTCGAGAGGATAAGAAAATTAATTGACATGATTTTATTATTTTTTGTTAGAAAATAGCTAAAGACAACACCTCTTGACATCACTTGATGCTAATACAGTAAATCTGCTATATCCTCAAGAGTTGTTTTTCCCCTTAATGGCGGAAAATGTACAATTTTTGATATAACCCCCACATTTCGGACTTTCCCCATTCTAACCACATTTTTGATCAAAAAGGATATACATTTGCTTTTTGGGCTATCAAAGCGTAAATAGCCCCTCCACAGAAATAAACCAGTGAGCGGAGCAGTATAGTCGGACGGGGCCGACCATATGATACCCTACACAACTTCCATGAAAATCTAACTTTCTGTGGTTCTATATTCTGAGATTGGGCAATATTTCGCGATCTTTGCACACTTTTGACTATCTAGAGATCAGCAAATGTTACTAGTAATCAGTACAGCCCCTCTAATTACTTGTCCAGATTCCCTTCACCTTGGGTTGTGTTCTGATGTTCGGCTTTCGACTAGAAAAGTGCAAATAATTCAATTTTCGGTCCATTTCATCCGAAAAGTTATTATTTTATCATCACCTAACAATTTAGGCGTTGTCCTTGACCATAACTAGAACCTCATGGGTCATATCAAAGCGATCAGCGGTATATTTCCGCCCTCTAGTGTGGTAATAGGTTACTAAATAATATATGAATACGTAAGCACCTGTAAATATGTAAGTGTAACTCCCGCATCGGAGTACCTACGACAACATAATTGGTATCAATTTAAAGGTCAACCACTCCTCTTGGATATACTATAAACTTCTCGGGTCTATGTCCTTCAGTGGTAAATATATACGCTATAGAATACAAATTTTATAATTTTTCACACAAAAGTTAGGGTCCATTTGACCCGCTAAATATTGACCGATCTTTTTCAAAGCAGGCATGCTTATTCTTTGGCCCGATCCCATTCTCCATGCAAAAATTCGCGGTGTTTGGGCCATAATTGCGGCCTCTGGAGCGACCAGAAAATCCGACAAAAATAAAGTTTTTTGTCCATTTCATCCCCTAAATATTAACCGATCTTTTCCAAAAACAATAGGGGTCTTCATTCGCCAGAACCCATCCTACATGCCAAATTTCGTGAAGATTGGTCCATAACTGTGGCCTGTATCGTGTTATATGTTATACAAATTATAATGGACAGACGGACGGACGGACACACATGTCTAGATCGACTCAGCTAGTCGAGATATGACGATCGGTATACTTAAAGGTGGGTCTAGGACCAATATTTCGCGGCGTTACAAACTTTTGGGGCTGCACAAAGCTATAATACCCTAAAAACATAGTTGTGTAGGGTATAAAAATATAACGTGGGAAATAATTGGGAATGGAGTTCCATACTTTAACATAGCTCATAAACTATCCGCCCTATCTTAGGCTTAGTTACATTTTAAAAATTAATTGGCTGTAAATTGTAATTTATGTTTCACAAGTTTTAGGGCCCGTTTATGACATGTCACCTATAGAAGGGATCTTCCGCATTTTTTAGATTATAGTCGCATTTCCACGGCCAATGATATTAAAAAATGTTTTCAATACTGTTACCCCAATGTGGATAACATAGCTGGCCTTATTTTTTGGTACCTAAGTAAAGAATACAAAAATTTGCTCCGGCCGAACTAAGGTCCATATTTTCTTGATTTTTTATTTCAGCAAAAAACAGGTTTTCACTTTAATTCACAAAGGCCAATAGAGAATATAAGAAATATATATTTTATTTTACCACTGCACTTCAAAACATACGGTGTCTTATGGATTATGAGCTTCCACTTACATACCTTTTATGTTTTCGGTCTTACATACACACGAGGACATATATGTCCTCGTTTTCTGTCATTTTACAAAGTGAATAAAAAATAAAGGGTTTCCTTTTTACAAAAAAAGAAAAATATATATATAATTGTGTATCACCCTGTCCCCATTCATAAAACAAGCAGAAATATACACACATGTTATTTCCATACATTTTATGTTTTTAAATATACGACTGAAAATATTATTTTTCTCAACTTGTAAATGTGATGAGATTGACGTGAGTGTGTGTGTGCAACAAACATTGGTATTATTATCTCAAATTCTCAACAGCATTAGATTTAGTAACACGTTTGACAAGGATCATTTTAATTTTAGGAAAAATTGAAGAATATGACAGCATTTGAATTTGGTTGGGATTATTTAAAAACACAATATCAATATTTTCACCAGATGTCTATTTTTCGTCTTTCTCATCAGATATTTGCATATTATCAATAATTTTTTAAAAGGCATATGTATACATAAATATTTTCGAATTATTTGGAAAGTATTTCGTACATATGTATATTCTCTAATATTACCACAAACCAAAGTCTAATCCACTTAATTACTCCCTTCTCTCAAAAATCAAATTCTAAATCCATTTAACCACAGTCCTTCCATTCCTTTCCCCCATTTGATATTTAATAGACTTGGATATTGATGTTAACTTGACTTTAAAAACTGAAAGTGGTGTGGGTGGTATTACAACAACATATCAAACAAGTCCATCAACATAGCTACCCACCTATCTACACATACATACACACACACACATACATGCTGCGTAATTTGATACATGCAACGTTTACAATGTGGATTTGCTTTTGAAAAAATGTCAGATAAATCACGTTTTTGAACTCAATCCCTCAATTTGTTCCTTCCTACTTTCCGTTTAACCGATTGTTTTTGCTGCCGTTGTTGTTCTGCTTTCATCTACATCCGTTGTTTGAAAGAGAACAATAATCAAGGTGAAATGAAAATGAATAGGCAGGCAGACATATAAAAATAATGCATATGTTTGAGTGTGTGTGGTTGTGTTTCTATACGTCCTTATCTTCAACTTGAACTTTACCTTGTTATCAACGATAATCAAAATGAAAATGTCAATTGTTTTGAGGATTTAGTCGGGGGTCAAAATTATTAAGACATTTTAGTTGTGTGTAGTGTTTTAATTAAAACTTAATTAATTAGGATAGCAAAGATTTTCTTTGAAATTAAAAGTTTCTGATTTTCGATGATTAATTAATAATATTTGGAAATTAAAGAAAATGGCAAAATTATTAAGACATTTTAGTTGTGTGTAGTGTTTCAATTAAAACTTAATTAATTAGGATAGCAAAGATTTTCTTTGAAATTAAAAGTTTCTGTTATGAATTCTCGATGACTAATTAATAATATTTGGAATTTATTAAACAGTAAAGAAAATGGCAAAATCGGAAGGGGCAGCATGTTTTTTGATAACCTACACTATTTTGGGTATATACAATGTGAACATGAAACCGGATAAAATTAAATACGTGATCTATATACATATATGTATGAACGGACAAAAAATCGATGATATTCGAATTGACTAAATGTAGAATCTAGAGTACCGCAGATTCTACATAAAATTGGAAGTCCAATTTTTAAGGTTGTTCGTTTTTCAATAAAATTATCTCTAATTTAGTATTTTAAATTCTCATTAAGTGTGAAATTTTCATTCAAAAATCTATTTTAACATAACAACGGAACACCCATTATTCGGTATCTTAAGGAAATCCTTTTATGTAATATTCATTTATTTCATAAACCCGCAGCTCTATATATAGTTAACATTTAACACAAAGACACAAGCCAGCTGAGCATCAACAACGTCGGCTATACATTAAAAAACGCCTTGACTAATGACGTCCATTTCCACTTCGGTGACTACACCAACAGCTATATTATCGCATTTGGAGTCCAAAAAGCCCTATAAATTCCTTGTTTCGGCACGATTGAGATTGTAGTATTTATGATAAACTTTTGAAATTTGGCACATACATGGGATACATCAGTCCTTATTTAGTTATAGCCTCCATATAACGATAGACCCAAATATACGACTTTTTTTGTTTTCTTCTTGCAGCAATTTAAAGTCCCGAACGATGTTATATTTATTGAATGGGATATTCATGTTGGAGGTTATATTCGCAGTTCCAATATTAGGTCAGATTGTCTCGAAATTGGTGAGCATCTGATTATAGATAATTCCTATATATCCCTATGACCTATCATTCATATGCTGCAAGACCACTCTAAATAAAAAAATAGATTTTGTAGAATCCGTTTTAAGTTTCCAATTGTCTCACACCTTACAATGAACAGAGGAAATCCTTTAGATTCTCAATCGGAGTGTGCAGTAGATATTCATCTGAATTTTCTACACAACATGAGGTCTGATATAGCGAACAATTCTGCATCATTAATTCAAAAATTACGATTTTTGATTTGTGCCGGTCTTGCAGGAAATAAACTATATATATATATATATATTATAAACTTTTCCTGATTTTTTATTTTCTATTTCGGTTTGCGGAGGTCTACGGAATTACAGTCTATTGTCAAGATGAAACATTTTTTTATCCTTAGCCTATACCGGCAAATATGCGTCTCATTCAAAAGTTGGTTTTAGGCCCCTTGTTTTTTTGGACCAAATCCATTTCAAACAATTTGGAGTTGATTTATAGAACTCGGTCCATTTGTCTGTGAACGTGCACGAAAAATCTCGTGAAAGTGCGCACGATACATCTCGGGAAGGGAATAACTGATTTCATTTAAACTTTGCACATCGTAATATTTCTTTTAAACTTAAATAAAGTTCGGGAAGTATTGGTCCACTCCTTTCTGTGTCTTTCCTACAAAATGGTCAAAATTTAGCGGAAAATTAATTTTACATACCAACCTATTGTCTTTATGAATTACATATCAAACCCGAAGTTCAAACCCATTGGTCCACTCCATCTGGCTGCTCCCCCTCAAAAGGTCAACATTTTCAGAATTTATAAATCCAATATTAGTCGAATGGAATGTTCAATTTGAACCAAACTTTTCACAACCTAGTATCCATACTAAGCCTATATCAAGTCCGAAAATGGGACCAATTGGTACACTCCTTCTGGTACTTCCCAAATCAAAATGTACAATACTTATAAATCGAATATTAAGCGAAATGAATTTCATATTTGAACAAAACGTTGCACATCCTATTATCATGATCAATCATATATGAAGTCTGAAGGTGGGACCCTTCTGCATCATAGGCTGTGAGTATATATCTTTCGACAACACAGACTGACACCTTTTTCTTTGTTTATACCACATCGTTCTCTGGTACATATTAAATCTTCCAAAACATCATTCTTAAGGTTTATATAGTTAAGTTTTAATACACAGCTGACCGATTATCGACAAAGTCGTTACGTTGCCGAATTGATCCTTTAAATACAACAATCTGGAAATACAACGAAAATACTAATGAGATCAATTTCCACCTCGATGACTACGGTAAAAAGCAATCTGGCGTTAAAAAACCCCTCTCCATCACCCCGGAGCCAATATATCATACTTTAAAGACATTGAATTAATTCCACTACATAGAGAGAATTACTTGTCGGCGTTGGATGATATTGATCCAGCAACGGGAATAATCTGCATGTATGTTAAAATAACGATAGAGCTCACAATATCAGGGATAGAGCTTTGAAATTTTGCATATAACGGTATATCCCAAATTTCTTCATTTCTAATTTTAATTTTCAAATACACATTGGTTAGAAATTATCACTACCAACATGTACAACATTGGTCCAGATTTCGAGTTAGCCACCATTTAACGATATCATCCATTTTTCGAGCATTTCAGCATTTTGGGCAAGATTTTCCACCGAATTGGCTCTGATTAGATATTTTATGTTGTAATTGTTTATTTAAAATTCTAAGGAAAAGTTATTAATATTGGTTCACACTTTCGTATAGTCCCCAATAACGGTTACCTAAACTATCGGTATTTTGGGAATTTCCGTCATAGTTTTTCAATCTAAGTGGCACTAATTGTGTGTCAAACCTTTATACCAAAACTTATCACTATATGACCATTTTGGTATGGTTTTGAACTTTTTGGTTTGCATTTGCTATTTTTAAGTCTCTTCAACTTATCAATCGATCTTTGTTATAACCCTCATTACGAAGTGGGTGTTATTTTCATACCAGGACCCCTAAACAACATATTCATCGAATATTTTTAATATAAGTCCATGTTTCTACATAGCCCCTCCATAAGAAGTTCACTCATCACAGTTAGTATTTTCAAAGTACTAGACCAATTTTCCCACCTGAGTGTATGAGGTTTGGTATTTAATTTTCTTCATGCATCAGTATACCATGGTATGGCTTCCAAGTCCCGATCGTTTTGGAATGTCCAGCTCTTGGAGAAGGGTATAAAAATGTTAGTCCGACCTTTTTTCTTCTTTATGATACATATTCACATTTTCAACTTTTTAGTCAAAGATTTGACTATCTTTGACTATAGTCAAATCTTTGACTAAAAATACAAAGATGGGTTTAAATCGGATACTCCATTCGCTTCACATTGAAGAATATAATTTTTCAAAATATAGTCATGATATGAAGGAAGTACTAAAGGGGGTATACCGATCAGTTCCATATTCGTAATAAATGTAGATGTGATACAAATATTATGATGTGAAAAGTTTGGAAGAAATGGGTCAATCTAATTTTTTAAGGTAATAGGTCAATCGAATTCGTGTGCAAAGCGGACACTTCGTTCCTCCTTAGCAGAAGGAATGGACCGAAATTCCCATCTTCTAACATGATTTATGACTGAAAACAAATATGATGAACAAAGTTTGGATGTAATAGTGAGAGAGAAGAACGGAGATTTTTAAATAAATACTAAATTGTCTGATACGGATTTGGCGATGTAGAGTATCAATAGTCGCCCTCGTTCTATGTCGACCTTGTCTAACTAAATTTGTAATTATTTCATTTCCTTTTAAGTCTACCAAATAAATCATAACACTCCATAGAAATTCATCGAATGGAGCATACCCCCAATAAATATTTGTGTTTTTATAGGAATTGGAGTGTATTCGAAATTCCTTCTAGTATTCAACAAGTTTAATAAGATTGCCCTTTGGGATCAATATTCACATGATTATAAGACCTTATAATACACCAAAACTTTTAAGGACTTATAACAACTGTCTGCACTCATTACCAACAAACATCACCGCCTCATTGAACATCCCTCAGTAATGTTTTTCGAGTATTACTAAAACGTTTACACGGATAACTGACATCCAAATTACAACAGGCACACACACCGCACAAGAAAAGGTAACAATTATTTTATTAGCTAGCTGCTCATTCAAATTCAAACCCAAAAAACAGAAACTGAAACGCCCCATCTCAACCCACAAACCCCTAAAGCCACATTGAAATTGTTTCACTTTATGGCAATACGTAAGTATTTACAAAAAATTATAACCAAACATTGTTGCTTCTATTAAATGTTTGTTCTTGGTGTTATTTTTCGGTTTTCGTTATCCTTGTAATTACTCTATGAATTCCTCCCTTCGTCTTTATACCCCTAAAGCACTCATCATTTTCTAAATGGGAAACAAAATAGAAAGCTAAAAAGAGAAATCTAAATTAAGGTTAAGCCCAAACATGTAGAAGGAGATGCAAACAAAAATTGGTATTTCAAGCAACCCTCCTCTTATCCCTTTAACACAGCATGCCAAAAAATTGCGTATTTTGTTCGACACTCAAAACATTGACATATGTTTAAGTGTCTCAACATGAAGAGTTATTTTCCGGGGAAGATTTCTATTTTGAAAAATTACAAAATTATTGTTTCTAGGCCTAGGCAATTGTTTTTAACTTTAAAGCGTTGTATGTTTGTGTGTATTTGTTCTCATTTATGGTTGTTAGGGTTTTGTAATTTTTTATGGGTTACGGAATTATCCTTTCCAGCCATTTTTTCTCTGTGTTGGCATTGAAAAAGTACTCGTCGAGAGTTACTCCGTCTTCGGCTTGCACATATATCCTGTAACTGTAACTAATATGATTTCAAATATAATCTCCCCACTGCTGCTTCTGCCTCCTGCTGAAAGGCTTAAAGTTTAATTTTATGTTTGTTTTTTTCCGGATTCCAATTCTCCTTGAAACATAAAACATATGTCGCCTTGGCAGAAACAAACAACAACATCGACATAAAAGTTCCTACCCGTTGTCGTTGTTTTCCTTACAAATCCTTTAAAAAAGAAGATTAAAACATAAAAGGCAATTTCAAGTGGAATATGACTTTAAAAGGAAACACACAAATTGCCGTGAAGTTGCATTTCTTCAAATGGCAAGTTGTTTTTGTTGTGCCCTTGGGGAGTCGGGGGGTGAGATGTATTTCTGTGCTATTAATTTCCATGGCGCCGCAGATTGGGGAGAAGTGGTTCTTTAGGGTATTGTAAAAATTAAATGAAAATATTGTGTATATGGTTTTTACTTAAGCTTCTGGATTACAACTACAATACACTATGGCAAGGATGTAATTGGGAGAACAAATTTCAAACCCTTTAAAAAATATTTACAACTACAATACACTATGACAAGGATGGAAAACAAATGTCAAACCCTTTAAAAAAATATTTTTTCAAGCTCCATATGAGGCATGGATTTTTTATACAATATTTTTTCAAAGAGCCAGCCACCTAAGGCGTGGGTGGATTTTTTAAAGAATATTTTTTCAAAAAGCAAGCCACCTGAGGCGTCGGTGGATTTTTTAAAGAATATTCTTTTCAAAGGGCTTAGGCATGGATTGGGGATGATAGGTACCAAGCAACGGCTCTGATTTGCTTTAACATGACGAAGTCCAGGCTTATCTTGGTCCGGCTTTCATCTCAATTTTGGACACTGATCTCCCCGTGGTGCCACCTAGGGTAGCTATTTTCTTCACCCGATGAAATAGTGAGCTAAGTTCATCCATAAGTGCCGCGAGTTCATCCATAAGAACTATAAAAAAAGGGTTGAGGCGTCGGGTCAGTTGCCCACACTCGGAAAAAATTTAATACTATGAAAAAACAAATAAAAAGAAAAATAAACCCAATCCTCCCAATGTTGACGACCCCCGCAAACGTATAAAGGACCACGATCTGCGAATCTGCACTTGGAATGTGCGCACCTTGTACAGAACAGGCGCAGTTTTCGCTTTGGCGGATGTACTCAAGAAGTACAAAGCCGATATTATTGCCTTACAGGAAATGCGATAGAAAGGGACTGGCGTAAGTAAATCAGATGATTACGCCCTGTATTATAGCTGCTATGAAACGAGTCATGAATTTGGCTTCGGATTTATGGTTAATAGGAGAATAAAAGTCCTCGTCTCCAGATTCACCCCAGTATATGACCGAATTGCTATAATCCTTATAAAAGCGAAGTTCTTCTACAACAGTCTCATTTGCGCCCATGCGCCGACCGAAGATAAAGATGAACAGACCAAAGACATATTTTACGAGCGCCTAGAAACAGCATATGACCGTTGCCCTGGCCATGACATTAGAATTCAGCTAGGAGATTTTAATGCAAAAATCGGAAAGGAAAATATCTTTGGCCCCACCGTCGGCAGCACCAGTTCAAGCATCTCGATATACACAAGGCCACTTGGATTTCTCCCGATCGAACAACGAGAAATCAAATCGATCATGTTGTGATAGACGGAAGACATTCATCCAGTGTTTTAGACGTCCGATCGATCCGAGGAGCGAATATCGATTCGGATCATTACCTTTGGCAGCCAAGGTACGTACCCGTCTTAATGTAGCAGCAAATGTGCTATCTAATGTAACACGGAAATTTGACGTCGAAAAGCTGCAAACACAACAGATAGCAGAAGTCTAATTAATACGGCTATGCAGGATAACTTTAACTGGCACAAGATCAGCAGTTAAAGTCGGAAAGGACCTCTCGTAGCCCTTTAATACCGAACGAGGTTTCAAACAAGGTGACAGTTTGTCGTGTGACCTTTTTAACATCCAGCTGGAAAAGGTCATACGAGAGGCAAAAGTGAACAGAAATGACAGTCTGTACACCAAACAACACATGTTACTCGTCTACGCCGATGACATCGACATAATGGGTCGAACACTAAGATCGGTAACAGCCACCTTTGAACAAATGGAAAAGGAGTCTGCCAAAGTGCGTCTGGCAGTAAACGGCGAGAAGACCAAGTTGATGGTATCAACGTGCAAGACGTCCTGTAGACTCGGACCAGACCATATTCACACTCTACTCTACAAATGCGGCAGCAGATGCCCCAGCCCAGAAGGCATATAAAAGCGAACCAGCTGATGGTTCACGCAGAAGGGGAAGGCCACGAATAAGATGGAAATACCAAGTGGAATACAACATTGCCAAATATGGTCTTTCAAATTGGAAAAACTACGCAAAAGACCGACGCGCCTGGATATCTTTTTTAAGCTCGGCTTATGGAACGAAATTTCTGTCACAAGCCAGTCAAGTAAGTAGGTAGGCATGGATTTTTTAAATAATATTTTTTCAAAGGGTTTAGGCATGGATTTTTAAAGAAAAATTTTTCAAATGGATTTTTAAAGAGAATTCAATCTTACATATTTTAATCATCTTTTAGAATCCATACAAAATATTAAAAATTCATTTGATTGCCATAACTATTTGTTGCATATTTTCAATTAAAATTTTCATTTCAAGGATGTCGACTTAAATATAAAGCCTTACGGCCTCTTAGCAAATGTTTGCCTTCCAACCATCGTCAATTGTGTCGAATTGTGTTCAATATTTTTGGTTAGATGAAAATGCCTTGCCGAAGTTTTTGTGGTTGATTGTAAATGATTGGGTTGCATGCCCGATAGATGTTATATAAATACCACAAGTGTGTGGGTGTGGTCTATGTATTCGTGTGTGTGTCTGTGTTATTCAATACTGAAAAGTTTCAATGCAACTTCATAGAGTTTGCCTTTGATGATGACGATGCCGACGATGATTGCCAAAGCGTCAAAATTCAAAAATTCGATTTGTTTACATAAGTCAAAATCAACACTTGTTAACCCAACACCAACACACACAGAGGCACACACACACTCCATTCATACATACATAAACATGAAAGTGTTAACATAAAGCCATAACGAAATCAGAATCCACAGCAGCATCAAATTTTTATTTAAAGTTAACGAATATTCATAGATATTATATTTGTTGTTAACTGGAAAAAATATATATTAGGGTGGTTATAACGAATAAAATTTTGTATTTAATATTCTCAGATTTTAAACAAATTTTCTTTACATTTGTAAATTTACATTGGTAACACATCAATGTTTGTACATTTCAATATTTTACATCCGCAAACTTGGTTTTTAAAAGCAAATATGTTTTTTTCCTACGCACCGGCAGGCAGAGCAGCAACATCACCGCTCGAGTTGGGGAGGACTATCGGCATTCACACAACCGTGAAATGTGTTTTTCGGTTGTTGCCAGCATTCAAACCTCCATTCAGACAACACTGCATGTTGGTTTGACAGCACCAGCAAAGATGTCTATTTTTGTTTGAATATGGAAATGTCCTTTTTTCCGTATCATAATGAAGCTGTATGCATGTGTATGTGTGCGTTTGTCTGTGACCTGAGTACCTAGACTTCCTATTAAAATCGTTTGTCGTCGTCATCTTTCCACACAAATATTCCATTACTGCGTATACTTTCATGTGTGTCTGTCTGTGTGTGAGAGAGTACTCTCTTCACAGTAGAATAATTTACCGCTATCATGTAATTAACACATTAGCATTTGGTGTGAAGGTTGAGCATAGTCGGATGGGAGGAAGCTGAGGGGGATCACACAGAATATATTCTGTCTGGCATTTGATGATGACTTTTCCATATTTCAGAATATTTACTTTATTTAAATGTATTTTTAATTAGTTTGAATATCATTATTAGGAAAAGTCATCGGAATTATTGGCACTAATGACAAGGAGTTGCGGAATTATTTGGAAGATATATAAAATTAAATATTGAAATAGTAGGAGATGTACAGAATGTTTCATATTTGCAAATGACTTTCAATGTAACAAGTTCAACTTCAAGGGCCATCTGTTCTTTTTTAAAGGACATTTTTCAAGCTCCACATAAGGCGTGGATTTTTTAAAGGATATTTTTCAAGCTCCACAAAAGGCGTGGATTTTTTAAAGGATATTTTTCAAGCTCCACAAAAGGCGTGGATTTTTTAAAGGATATTTTTCAAGCTCCACAAAAGGCGTGGATTTTTTAAAGGATATTTTTCAAGCTCCACAAAAGGCGTGGATTTTTTAAAGGATATTTTTCAAGCTCCACAAAAGGCGTGGATTTTTTAAAGTAAATTTTTCAAGCTCCACAAAAGGCGTGGATTTTTTAAAGGATATTTTTCAAGCTCCACAAAAGGCGTGGATTTTTTAAAAGATATTTCCTTAAAGACCCATGCAAGGCGTGGATTTTTTAAAGGATATTTCCTTAAAGACCCATGCAAGGCGTGGAGTTTTTAAAGGATATTTCCTTAAAGACCCATGCAAGGCGTGGAGTTTTTAAAGGATATTTCCTTAAAGACCCATGCAAGGCGTGGAGTTTTAAAAGGACATTTCCTTAAAGACCCATGCAAGGCGTGGAGTTTTTAAAGGATATTTCCTTAAAGACCCATGCAAGGCGTGGAGTTTTTAAAGGATATTTCCTTAAAGACCCATGCAAGGCGTGGAGTTTATAAAGGATATTTCCTTAAAGACCCATGCAAGGCGTGGAGTTTTTAAAGGATATTTCCTTAAAGACCCATGCAAGGCGTGGAGTTTTTAAAGGATATTCCCTTAAAGACCCATACAAGGCGTGGATTTTTTAAAGGATATTGAAGGAACATCAGAGCGTGGATTTTTTAAAGGATATTCAAGGAACATCAGAGCGTGGATTTTTTAAAGGATATTCAAGGAACATCAGAGCGTGGATTTTTTAAAGGATATTCAAGGAACATCAGAGCGTGGATTTTTTTAAAGGATATTCAAGGAACATCAGAGCGTGGATTTTTTAAAGGATGATCAAGGAACATCAGAGCGTGGATTTTTTAAAGGATGATCAAGGAACATCAGAGCGTGGATTTTTTAAAGGATGATCAAGGAACATCAGAGCGTGGATTTTTTAAAGGATGATCAAGGAACATCAGAGCGTGCATTTTTTAAAGGATATTCAAGGAACATCAGAGCGTGCATTTTTAAAAGGATATTCAAGGAACATCAGAGCGTGGATTTTTTAAAGGATATTCAAGGAACATCAGAGCGTGGATTTTTTAAAGGATATTCAAGCAACATCAGAGCGTGGATTTTTTAAAGGATATTCAAGCAACATCAGAGCGTGGATTTTTTAAAGGATATTCAAGCAACATCAGAGCGTGGATTTTTTAAAGGATATTCAAGGAACATCAGAGCGTAAAATATTTTCTGAAGCGACATCTGATTGTAGATTCTATAAAAAGGTTTTTTAGTGAACATCTGATCGTAGATTTTGTAAAAATATTTTTAAATGAACATCAGAGACTAGATTTTATAAAAAATATTTTTACAAACGTCCATTATCTTTTACAGACATTCTGATCGTATAATGTATCATAAGGAAAGAAACATGGGGACTTTAATGTACTTTTTTACTAAATCGGATGAAAATTTATATGGAAGCTATATCTAAATCTGCACCGATTTTCACGAAATTTAGCACATGTTATTATAGACTCAATTCAGTACGCCATGACTCAATTCATGAATTGAGCTTATAAGGTATAATAACGACAAAAAATTGTCACCTTCTACCCAAAGGAACCTTGTGGACGGAAATATTTGCATATATAAATTAGAATAAATTGGTTCTAAAATGATACCATATTGTCCTTATATATAGTACCGCAAGTTCCTGAAAACATTTAAAAGCCGGCACAAATGTTATTATTGTGTTTACAAATTATGTAGCCCATATTAAGGCTCTATAAAAAAAATAGAAGAAATATTGCCTACATTTAGGCGGCCATTTTCAACCTGAATATATAATGGGAAAATATCATTGGCTTTAATAAACAACATAAAAAACAAGAACACAGCAATTGTAATTATGTCTGTCCGGTCCGAGATGAGTGTAGTTGTAACGTTGTTACTAACCCACTGACGTCTATATCTGCATTGACTCACAATAACACTTGAAATGTTTGCACAACTTCAGCCGAGCTGTAAGCGCAAAATGAATGAACTCAACCTGCCGCAGCAGAAGGAAAGGGCTTTTCACACAGGAAAGCCTATTTTTCTCTTACCACCACCACCAATAGTGGGAAAAAGGATAATTCTTTTCATTACAACCAATGAATGTGTGACTGGCTGGATTGTCGGGGAATACCAGCAGCACCATACCCACCTCACTGCCACACATAAATAATAAATAACTTTAGTCGAAGCCAACTATGAATGAATGAACGAATAAACGAGCGGCGGACCGTCATATGTAGCTAGCTGGCTGGCTAGGTAGCTAGATAGTCAGTCACCAGGTTCATGGTAGTTGTTTTGGTTCCGTGACAGGCTTATGATGACGATGATAACCATCATCGTCGTCATCATCATCTGGCAAAGGTTTTGCTTTGCTGACTTTCCGACTGACTAACTGTCACTCGGTAACTAGCTATCTCTTTCCATCAGGCAGTTCTGTTCTTCTGTATGTTTTTTTATTTTTCTGCGCCAGTATAGCCGCACCAACACCAATCATGAATGAATGGCTAGAGAGTGCAATGACTTCGTGGACTTGCGAGAAAAAAGGTGAATTCAAAGGAACAGGGGATAGAAAGTCTCTTCACTTTTGAATTGATTGTGAGAAAAAAACTATTTTTATTTTGAAAAAAAAGGACTACAAGAAAAAAACCCGGTATAATCACCAACATTTTAACTCCTGTAATTTTATGTCATATTGACAGACGACGTACATTGACATGGTTTTAACCGAGTCACTTCATTATGATATAATTTCACACACACATACATACAAATACACAGACGACAAAAGGACGACGTTGACGCATTCGATGCCTTCCTCTGTTTTTTTGGTTCAATAAACTTTAAGTTCAAGCAAATTGTAAGCTTGTTACTACAACTGTTGATGAGCTGTTAATGTTACTGGCCTTTTCCTTTTGAATGCGGATATCATTCAAGAGATTATATAATGTACAGATTGATGGGCATGATGCAGATGGTGTCAACTTATTACTTTGAATTCTATTGTATTTATTTTTTGACACGATTGATATAGCTTGGACTTTTTAAAATATGACTCGCTTCCTTTTTAAGGACCTTTACTAAAATATGAGTTAAAAAATCTGAACTTTTAAAGGTCCTTTAAAAACACCCTTTTTAAGGTTCTTGAAAAAATCCTTTAAAAATCTCCTTTTTGAAGGTCTTTGAAAAAAATTCTTTAAAAATCCCCTTTTTAAAGATCTTTGAAAAAATCCCATTTTTGAAGATCCTCAAAAATTATTATTTTCAAAATCCTTTATGAAAGTACTAAAAAATATTCTTTAACAAATCCACGCCTTGTGCATTTTAATTTTATAAATTTAAAAATATTATTCCAATTTCCATTTTCTAATAGAGCCTAAATGTATGCAATAAAAATTGTTTTAATTTTATTTCTTTTTACCACAAATTTGCGGTAAAGCGATTTTGATTTAATATTTTCATTTAAAGTGAAATGTCAGAAAAAAACTCATCAAAATTAAATAAACCACAATGAAATAACATTGGTCAATGTCGACGACTATAGGCGGCGAGACATATTTAAATCAATTTTTATTTCATCTACCCCTTGCGGCCTTCCGTGTTTGCTCTCTTTCTCTTCCTACATAACCATGCAAATAGTCATTAGCACATTTTCAACTGATGTCGAGACAGACGTAAAGTCACCGAGTTTATCTCTAACTTATATATTAAATAAATGGCTAAACGTTCTTGACATTCGACTGTGTTTCCACTGATGTTGTTGTTATTGCTGCCTTTGCTGTTTACTGTAATTTGGGGTTGTTCAAATATCAACAGCAACCTTCCATCCATTGAGCCAGCCAGCCGCACACGATTAGTAGCAATTACAGAGAATTTAATAACACGAAAGGATTTATGAAACTTTTGTGGGTAGACCGAAGGAAAGACAGACACACGGACAGTCAGTTGTATTTTAAAATAGTAGTATGATATTTTGGTAATTGTTTATTTAAGGCATTACTTAATTTGTAAAATGATTACCAGGGCTTAAATCGGACCCCATACCGATATTTGTTCAGGTATTAAGTTTTTATGTGGGGAGCATGGTGCACCATGTGGAAGCTTGCTAATTGTTGGCTTATATGGGGTAATGAAGCTCAATTTTGAGGAAAGAGAATATTGTCTTACTTTGAATGAATAATTCTATTAGAAACAGAGGTTGGAGAATATTATTTTACTTTGCCCTAAGGTTTATGCTAAATAAACTAAATAAAAAATATACAACTACAAACACAGATTTGCTGTCTTATACGTACCGTTGTCTAGTCAAAGATCTGGAGCCTAAAAAATTATAACTTTCAAAGATTAAGATCATAGCGAATATGTGCCGCGAGTTCATCCATAAGAACAATAAAAAATGGGTTGAGGCGTCGGGTAAGGCAAAGAAATAGAAAACCAAACCCCCTAATGTTGACGACCCCTTTGAATGCGCGCAGTTAGCAGCAATAGATTCAAGTATCTCCATATACACAAGGCCACTTGGATTTCTCCCGATCGAACAACAAGAAATCAAATCGATCATGTTGTGAGAGACGGAAGGCATTCATCTAGAGTTTTAGACGTTCGATCGATCCGAGGAGCGAATATGGATTCGGACCACTACCTTGTAGCAGCCAAGGTTCGCACTTGTCTTAATGTAGCAGCAAAGGTGCGATCTATTGTAACACGGAAACTCGACGTCGAAAAGCTGCACACACCACAGATAGCAGAAGCCTACTCCGCTCAACTTACCCAACTGCTTGACGAAGGCACTCCTTGTCCAGATAATAATATAGAAGCACAATGACAGAGAATTACCCACACCCTACAAACTGGAGCAAAAGCAACACTTGGGTACCAAAGACCACCATCAAGAAATCCGTGGTACGATCAGGAGTGTCGTAATGCTACTAATATGAAAAACGCATAGGGCAACCCTGCGGACAGTAACAACACGTAATGCGATGGAGAATTATCGGGAGAAAAGGAGATAACGTGTTTTCAAAAAAAAAAAAGAAGAAAGAACAAGAAAAGCGTGAGCAAATCGAGATGTACAGAAGTCAGAATGAAGTCCGAAAATTTTACCAACGGGTAAAACCGAAGGCTTTGGTGCAAACCTCGTGACAGATACAGACAGCGTGATGAAGATCTGGAAGAAGTATTTTGAAAAACTTCTGGTATCAAATACTAGCGATGAAGAGGATACCCCAGAACCAATAATAGATGACGGTATAGAGTCACCTAGCCAAGATGAAGTCAGAATAGCAATCAATCGGCTGAAGAGTAATAAAGCTGCAGGAGCCGATCGGTTACCAGCCGAACTATTCAAGACTGGTGGTCAGATGTAGGTAAGGAGCATGCACCAGGTCATTAATACAATTTGGCTAGAGGAATGGATGCCCAATGATTGGAACCTCAGCATTCTGTGTCCCGTGCACAAAAATGGAGACAAGACGGTATGTGTCAACTATAGAGGAATTAGTCTTCGTACCATCGCATATAAAGCGATATCCAGCGTGCTGTGTAAACGACTGAAGCCAATGGTCAATGACAATTTTAAACCATACCAATGCGGCTTCAGACCTGGCAAATCCACCATAGACCAGATTTTCACTCTGCGTCAAATCCTGGAAAAGACTCACGAAAAACACATCGACACATACCACATATTTATCGACTATAAACCGCATTCGACAGCCCTTTCCGTTCAGAGGTGTTTAAAACCATGTCTGCTTTCGGCATTCCTGCAAAATAATATGGCTATGCAGGATTACTTTAAGTGGCATAAGTTCAACACTTAGCGTCGGAAAGGACATATCGGATCCCTTCAAAACCGAACGAGGATTCAGACAAGGTGACATTTTGTCGTTTTGTTTTGTTGTAAACATCCTGCAGGAAGAGGTTGTACGAGACGCAAAGGAGAACAGAAATGACACTCTGTACACCAAACAACACATCTTTCTCGCCTACGCCGACGACATCGATATAATGAGTCGAACATTGCGAATGGTAACAGCCACCTTTGAACTAATTGAGAAGGAGTCTGCCAAAGTGGGTCTGGCAGTAAATGGCAAGAAGATCAAGCTGATGATATCAACGCGCAAGACGTCCAGTAGACTCGGAACAACTGTGGAACTTGAGAACTACAGGTTCGAGGTAGTTAAATATTTTATATACATTGGTACCGCCATAAATAAAACTAGTGACATCAGTTTTAAAATTCGGAGTAGCTGTGACAACATCTCCGAACATGGTCTTTCAAATTGAAAGAGATGCGCACAAGACCGACGAGCTTGGAAATCTTTTTAAGCTCGGCTTATGGAACGAAAATTGTGTCACAAGCCAGCTAAGTAAGTAAGTAAGTAAAATTTAATTCAGAATTTTATTCATAAAAGCCTACGAAATGTACTAAAGCCATTCCTTGTGGCGTATAACTACTGGCATTTCTTATACGCAAGGGTGGTTTAAATCAAACATTTAGAGCCCAACAAATTAATAACTTTCAAGGCGAAGAAATAAAGTTTGGTATATCTGGTCCACAAAGGCATTTTTTCTTTTTTGAAAATGAAAGCGATACCGTATTTTCTCAAGTGGAATATCTAGACATTTTTCCTAATCAATATATTATCCATTATCATATATCCCACGTTTGTAAAAATTTCAAATAATTTAAAAATTATGCTAGTGTACTTACGGTTTCTCTGCCTTCTCGGGATCAATATCGTCTTGACGCATTGGTGGACTGCTAATCAACTGGGGACTATAGACTTTCGGGGGACTGGTGACACGTGGTGGACTGTGCATTGATGGTGGACTCTTCACCTGTGGTGGACTACGTATAATTGGTGGTGAAGGCATTGCCGGTGGACTATCACCCTCCTGAGGACTTTGTAAACGTCCGGGTGCAGCCACAGAACCATTAGACTGTGTGGGACTAGCCTTTGCCTCCGCCGAAATGGTATGATGACTTTTTTGTGACAGCGAAGGACTATGCTTCGATGTATGCGAGCGTATTGAGCCGGGAGGACTGCGTATCGATTTCAATGAAATTGGTGGAGAGGTAACGACCTCGGCCTTAACAGATTGTGATGCGGAGACAATGGATGCGGCTGCCGATGCCACTGAAGCTGCTGCAATACTGCCAGCCCTTGAACTAATACTACCACCACCACGTATGCTACCACTACGACTGGCTGTGCGGCTGCCACTGCGACTGACACTACGACTAGGAACACGACTACTACCACCTCCTCCACCGGGTGCAGTGGCACTTGTAACACTACTTTTGCGTTTTGGTGATCCGGACACCGTGGGTGTTGGTGTCGGCTGTGACAATTGCGAGACTTGTGATGTTGGTGTCCCTGGCAATGAAGTTCGCTTTTCATTATCCTCCTCCTCGGCGCCCTCTTCAAGTGGTGGAGGTGGCACACGATCTAAGGAGAGTTCATCTAAATCTAAGGGTTTCGTTTCGGAAACTGGTGTCTTGGTACCATCTTCATCTTCTATGGGATCTTCTAGCCCAGCTGGTGGTGGTATATTGGCCATTAGTTGTTCTTGGTCAGCCTCATCCATGGGTTCTTCAGCTTGATGATTATACATGGAAGAGGCGGAGTAGCCATTGGTTGGTGGTGTGGTAATAGTGGTGGAATCATCATCCCGCGAAGATTTATTTTCCTCACCATTTATGGCCTTCTGGGCCGCCTCCTGTAGAACTTCTTGTACCAAATCCATTGAGGGTTCTCCGGAAACACCGGATAAATCGATTTCCGGTTCATCTTCTTCTTCATCTTGTTTGGGTTTGACTTCTTCTTCGCCTTCGGGTTCGTCTTGTTGATCAAATTCCGGTGGTGGAGTGGGAGGTTGTTCATCATCGACCACATCACATTCGGGTGGTGGTGGCGGTGTTGAAGGCATGGTTAGTGGCGAATGTTTCGATATAGGTGGTGGAGAGTTGGGCTGAGACTGATCACTCTCCGAGGGTGGGGTTAAAGGTGGTATCTGTGAGACATGTGTTGGCGGTGGTGAAACAATTTTTTGTATGGAACTTAGTTCCGGACAAGGTGGGGGTGTTACAGGTGGTGAGGGTGATGTTGAGGGAGTCTGGCCCTGCATTGGCTTGGGCAAGTGGCTGTCATCCTCATCGTCATCATCTTCGTGATTGGATTGTGGACGATTATAGGCCAGGTGTGAGGGTATGGGTGGCAATGGTGGAGGTGGTGAATCTTTATCACCCTCATCATCACCATCATTGTCATCCTCGCCCTCGGTCTCTTTGTCGTCGGTTTCTTTGCCATCGGTTTCTTCATCGGGAGTTTCCTCCACATTATCGGTTGTTTCAATATCGGCATCGGCAGCATCTTCTTCCTCCTCCTCTTCGATATCATCATCATCCTCCTCATCTTCAGTTTCCAAGGGTGGAGAAGGTGGCTGTGGCAGAACTCGATTGGAATGTGTAGAGGATGAAGATGTTGTGGTTGTTGGTGGTGGTGGAGACAAAGGTGGCGGTGGCATCATTTCTAAGACGGAGGTTGTTGGCGAAACCGGTGGCGAGGGCAAGCTGGTCATTTGTGGCGGTGGTGTTGGAGGTGTATCATCGTGTTCGCTAACAGTGGGTAAGCCCATTGTCTGCTGTTGTTGCATTATGGTCATAACTGAGGGTGGTGGAGGTGGCGGTATGACCATATAATCCATACCATCCCCCACCAGCGGCAATGGAGGTGCTGTGGCCTGATCCAGCGCCGTATTATCCACCTCTTCGATATCGGAATCAATGCCTTGAGCAAAATCCATATAGAAATTATCACGTGAGTCGCTCGAACCACGTCTTAATTTCAAGGATAGATCCGGAGAGCTATCCATGGTGTTATTGTTGTTGCTGATATTGTTGTTGTTGTTTTAGAATTTTCAAGCACTTAGCCCTCTCTGGAGAGTTTAGTTTTCTTTCTGAGGGAGGGCTTTTCTCTCCAATTGGAATTACACTTTTTATTTATTGAGCGTTTCAGGATAAGCAGTCACATAAGTTTGGATTAATTTTTGAACGAGGGGCGGGGGAACAATTTTGGGATTAGTCAATATTATTTTTCTTGTTCTTCTTTGTTTTCTTAGATTTTTCCTAAAAGAGAGTAGTGAGGGGGAATGTAATAAAAATCGCTTATATGGCACTTCAGAACCCATTAGCTTTATTTATGACACTTTTAATCACACATGCACACACACACAAATACACCGAACCGAACGGGGACACACTTGAAACAGATTTTTGGGTTTTTAGTTGAGCTTTGTCGTTATTATGTTTTTCCTCTCTCTCCTTGATTTTTGTTTTATTACAACAACACATGAACTGTGAATTTATGGCAAACTATTTCTTGCAAGGATGTGAAGATTGTGCGTGTCCTGTTTCATTGTTTTTGTTATTACGCATTTTAATTTTTTGCGCTTTTTTTCACAACAGAATTCCGATTGGCTGGGACTATTCACTCGGTCGGTTAAATGCTGTTGTTGTTATTCTCATTACAATTGTTGTTGTTGCTGGCAGTTTTATGATTGTTTTTTTGTTTTTGTATTAAAATGCGTAACGCATTTTATGTGAAACGTCTCGGTGGACTCGAAGTGTTATGTGTGGTAGCAGACAAGCTGCCACCAACAGCAGAGCATAGGACGACAAAGATTCCTCCACTATTGTGAAGATCTAGAGGAGGGGGGTCACACATTAACAACCCTCTTGTTTAGCATAATAATGGCATAACAAACACACACAAGCAGACACACATACATGCACAGACAGGCATCATTGCCTAAAATTTGCCATTGTCGTAGTTTCGTATCCTTTTAAATGCTACGCAGTATGGTTTTAACGAGGTCACACTCATACATTGGCTTTATATATTTGATTTTTTCGAATTTACAGAGTATACGTGTGTATGTGTGTTTAAGTGGGTCTCCTGGTCTATGATCCAGAACGAAGTTGCTACTTTTTTCCTTGCCTTTTGTTTTTGTCTTGTTTTGTAGTAAAACATGTAGTTTCCCCTTAGACGTTTTTGATTATTTTTATTTCGTCTTTCTTATCTATTTTTGCAGACAAATTATTTGGGTGGAATTCCCCATAAAGATCAGACAGCTAATCTAGGCTATAAATCTTAAAGGAAACGAAAAGAAAAACAATTTAAAACAAGTGCTCGAAGGCTTAACAATGGAATTTTATTCAGTGGAAGAATTTTTTTTTTATGTTTGTGGATTTTTTTAAAATATTTTTAAGCACTCAAATAGTGGATTTCTTAAAGAATATTTTTTCAAGAACTAACACAAGGCGTGGATTTTTTAAAGAATATTTTTTCAAGAACTAACACAAGGCGTGGATTTTTTAAAGAATATTTTTTTAAGGACTAACACAAGGCGTGGATTTCTTAAAGAATATTTTTTCAAGGACTAGAACAAGGCGTGGATCTCTTAAGGAATATTTTTTCAAGGACTAGAACAAGGCGTGGATTTCTTAAAGAATATTTTTTCAAGGACTAGAACAAGGCGTGGATTTCTTAAAGAATATTTTTTTCAAGGTCTAATACAAGGCGTGGATTTTTTAAAGAATATTTTTTCAAAGACTAACACAAGGCGTGGATTTTTTAAAGAATAATTTTTCAAGGACTAACACAAGGCGTGGATTTTTTAAAGTATATTTTTTCAAGGACTAATATAAGGCGTGAATTTTTTAAAGTATATTTATTCAAGGACTAATATAAGGCGTGGATTTTTTAAAGTATATATTTTCAAGGTCTAGAACAAGTCGTGGATTTCTTAAAGAATATTTTTTCAAGGACTTGAACAAGGCGTGGATTTCTTAAAGAATATTTTTTCAAGGACTTGAACAAGGCGTGGATTTCTTAAAGAATATTTTTTCAAGGACTTGAACAAGGCGTGGATTTCTTAAAGAATATTTTTTCAAGGACTAGAACAAGGCGTGGATTTCTTAAAGAATATTTTTTCAAGGACTAGAAAAAGGCGTGGATTTCTTAAAGAATATTTTTTCAAGGACTAGAACAAGGCGTGGATTTTTTAAAGAATATTTTTTCAAGGACTAGAACAAGGCGTGGATTTCTTAAAGAATATTTTTTCAAGGACTTGAACAAGGCGTGGATTTCTTAAAGAATATTTTTCAAGGACTTGAACAAGGCGTGGATTTCTTAAAGAATATTTTTTCAAGGACTAGAACAAGGCGTGGATTTCTTAAAGAATATTTTTTCAAGGACTAGAAAAAGGCGTGGATTTCTTAAAGAATATTTTTTCAAGGACTAGAACAAGGCGTGGATTTCTTAAAGAATATTTTTTCAAGGACTAGAACAAGGCGTGGATTTCTTAAAGAATATTTTTTTCAAGGTCTAATACAAGGCGTGGATTTTTTAAAGAATAATTTTTCAAGGACTAACACAAGGCGTGGATTTTTTAAAGTATATTTTTTCAAGGACTAATATAAGGCGTGGATTTTTTAAAGTATATATTTTCAAGGTCTAGAACAAGGCGTGGATTTCTTAAAGAATATTTTTTCAAGGACTAGAACAAGGCGTGGATTTCTTAAAGAATATTTTTTCAAGGACTTGAACAAGGCGTGGATTTCTTAAAGAATATTTTTTCAAGGACTTGAACAAGGCGTGGATTTCTTAAAGAATATTTTTTCAAGAACTAGAACAAGGCGTGGATTTCTTAAAGAATATTTTTTCAAGGACTAGAAAAAGGCGTGGATTTCTTAAAGAATATTTTTTCAAGGACTAGAACAAGGCGTGGATTTTTTAAAGAATATTTTTTCAAGGACTAGAACAAGGCGTGGATTTTTTAAAGAATATTTTTTCAAGGACCAACACAAGGCGTGAATTTTTTAAAGAATATTTTTTCAAGGACCAACACAAGGCGTGGATTTTTTAAAGAATATTTTTTCAAGGACCAACACAAGGCGTGGATTTTTTAAAGAATATTTTTTCAAGGACCAACACAAGGCGTGGATTTTTTAAAGAATATTTTTTCAAGGACCAACACAAGGCGTGGATTTTTAAAGAATATTTTTTCAAGGACTAGAAGAAGGCGTGGATTTTTTAAAGAATATTTTTTCAAGGACTAGAACAAGGCGTGGATTTCTTAAAGAATCTTTTTTCAAGGACTAGAACAAGGCGTGGATTTCTTAAAGAATCTTTTTTCAAGGACTAGAACAAGGCGTGGATTTCTTAAAGAATCTTTTTTCAAGGACTAGAACAAGGCGTGGTTTTATTAAAGAATATTTTTTCAAAAAACAAGGCGTGGAATTTTAAATATTTTTTCAAGAAATGTCGTGGATTTTTGAAAATATTTTTTCAAGGAAATATCGTGGATTTTTGAAAATATTTTTTCAAGAAATATCGGATTTTTGAAAATATTTTTTCAAGAAATATCGGATTTTTGAAAATATTTTTTGAAGAAATATGGGATTTTTGAAAATATTTTTTCAAGAAATATCGGATTTTTGAAAATATTCATTCAAGGAATCTCTAATTAATATGAATATCCTTCCAAAAACTTGCATAACAATTAACTTGGACTTTTTAGGGACGATCATTCTACATTCTATAGGTTCCAAATATTCCGAAGATTCCTAAACAGAGCCTCTGAACTCCAATTGCTATTATCAGCCCAAAGACTTGCAAAGACTTGCATAACAATTAACTTGGACCTTTTAGGGACGATCATTCTATATTCTATAGGTTCCAAATATTCCGAAGGTTCCAAAACAGAGCCTCTGAACTCCAATTGCTATTATCAGCCCGCATACAACTGCCGCTTCCTATTCTAGGTATCCGGGTGGCTAAAGATACATTGTAGTATGACATTCTCGACAAAGGGCTGTTCTGGGTTCTTGAACGGCGAACAAGATCTTTATAGAAAATGTTCTATACTGATCGAAGTTTTTACACAGCATCCTGTCCCATTTTCGGTATTCTGAAGGCATTCCGGAAACTTCGAGGCTGAGAAACACAATTGCAAAATATTTTGAATGTGTTAACGGATCTTTTTAACGAAGTGGCTACAACTTTGCATTCCGGTTTCTAAGATGGTGAAAATATCTGCACAAAATTTCCGACATATGACCACCACAAAATGATCCTAGACCATTTTCGGAATTTCTTATCAATGTGACTGTAATATAACGTTCCCGGTTTTTGGAGGGTGAAACATATATTTTTGCAGAAAATATTTTTATATAGGTCCATGTTTTGACGTAGCCCCCGTGTTCCGACCCATTTTCGGTATTTTGATGGCTTTAGCCTTCCAAATGGTCACGCCGAGTTTTGAGATTTTGTTGAGGTTCCTTTCCCAGTTTTCTAACCTGAGTGTCTGTAATTCGATAGTTATTTTTCACATCCTATAAAGGTCCTTACATCCCATATAAAGGTCCTTTTCGATTTAAGAAATTTCACGTTTTGTTTTTTATATTTTTTATTTATTTATTTTTTCATCGAAATGGTCCATAGTAAAAACTTGATCATAAAATGGAATCTAGTAAAGTCCTTCATCATAATTTTTATTAAATGCCCTTTTCGAAAAATGGGCGTGTCATTCACACGAATAAATTTTCCATTGCCCATGTTTTTTTTCCTAAAACTTGTCATCATTTTAAAGTTACCAAGAAAAACCCTGTGCACTATCTCACGAAAGTGACGAGACAGTCAATATAGATAACAATAAAAAACACAACGACCAACCATAAATATACCAACCAACCAATTTTCAAATTGAAAATGAAGAAGAAAAAAATTATATGTATCCATTTCAATGCCAATTCATCCTTTAGAGAATCCTTTTTTTCTGCTCTTGTCTTATGACTGCACAAATCGTAAAAAAAATCCCTTTTCACTTTGTGGAAAATGTCAGGATATTCGTCGTATGTATGTATGTACGATTGTTCTGTGTGGTGTGTAGTATATTTTGCATGAAACGTAAAAACGAAAGCGATAGTATTAGGTGTTGTCGTTGTCGTCCAGACTCGTCCCCTTACTCCTTGACCATACACACGACACTCGATGCTGCTACTACCTCAACAACATCGTGATCGTGAAACGAACTTTAATTTTATTCCAGGAATTTCTATACAACTTTGTGAAAAACTATTCAAGTTCGGCTTTCATTTGTTTGTGTAAATTTTCATGGATATCCTGATGGGAGGTTTGGCAACTATTTTTTTGGAATTGGTCCAGCTTCAATTACTATTAAGGTACACACACACATTCACATACACATTGCCATGGATAGAGGGAAAACAATAATAACGACAAAAACAACAATAATATTAGCACCGACCGACCGAGCAAGCGAGCGAGCAACACACGAACAAACGACATCGACGATTCAATACGAGTTATCCTTTAGTATGTATTTTTTGCAATAGTTTATAGGCGACAGAGAGTGTGTGTACGTATGTGTGTCTCACTGTGTATGAGTGTTGCATGCAACTGATGCTGGGTCAGGTTGAGGTTATCAATGTTGGCTGGCAGGCAACTGGCCTATCGGTCCAGCATCCCGCCATGAACATCAGTAGCAGCCGAGGCAGCAACATCACAAATCAAGTTTGTATTCGGGACAAATGTAAAACACACACCGACAAACAAGGGCACACATGACCACACTTACACACACACGCCCGCTCAGATACACTTTCAATTATCCGGTACGTTTGATGTAGTATATACACTAGAAATTTACAAGTCACACATTGTGTTTATCATTTTTTTCACTTTTACAATTTCTATTTTTTTTTATTTTCCATAAATTCCTTGAAGATATTATTTACCGTTTTCATAAAATTTTCACACAATTTTTTCTTTATTCACAATCCTTTTTGGTAACCCAAAAGGATTTTGTTGTTGTTTTCACAATTTTGCACTTCTTTCATAAAACCGTTTTCTTCATTGGCATTTGCTTTTGTTGTTGTTGTTTTACTGTTTTTTTTTCAGTTAGAATAACTGCACTCAGCAGCGCTTTATTCCGAGCTCAACAACCGTCCGTACACAGAATTTAACGTTCTTTTCACGTCGACACTCGAAAACAGAATAACTGTGATATCCCAGCACCAGCAAAGGTGTATTTTCTATGCTCTCAATTTGCTCAGTTGTGGCGGCACCAAACACGAACGAACAAACATACACACGCATTAACCAAATCTTCATCGTTGCCCAGATTTCACACAACATATTTTGAGTTACATAGCAGCAGCAATTTTTGCAAATAGTCTTTCCCATCATTGGCATACTCTTTTGGCGCTCTTTACTTCCCGTTGTTTTTGTAATTCTCATTGGGATTTATTCTCCCAATCAGAGTCAGAGAGTATACATATCTCACTATTTCCATGATACACAACAAATGCTATTCTCTGTTTATGTTTTTTTTATTCACTCTCAAACAAACATTGAGGTCTTTCTGTTGGCAAACAAAAACAAACTGCTGCCATGAATAACGGAAGTTGGAGAGAGTACTCTTCCACTTCGCATCAATTATGTATGTGTAATGTTGTCGTGTGATGCTTCGCAGAATTTGCTATGAGGGAGATTTTTCTTAGGTGAGAAGGCCAAATGAAATGTGGGCCCAAAGCAGACAAATTTGTATCAAAATCGGCGCCCAAATATTGTATGTAGCAATATTTGGGCAGAATTCCTTGCGTAAAATATAAAATCGAAATGTTTTGGCACTGAGATCATCAGCAAACGTCAATAGTCAGCCAACAAATTGTACAGGCCAGGTAACCCGGAAGTCAAAATATATAGCCATTTATATATTTTGACTTCCGGGTTACCTGGAGGGAGAAAAATATCTTTGCAGAAAATATTTACTATACCTAAATTTTCTGTTTTGAAAGTGTTATCCGCTTAGTAATTTATCATTCAGGATTTTTAAAGGAAAGAAAATCTATCTAAAGAAAATAGTCGATATAAGACCACGTTAGACTTAAATAAAATTAGGAAATCACAGCAAATCTGTGGATACTGAAGAAGAGCTAGGGCTATCTTGTCTACTGGGGACACTGAGAAAGAGAACGTGCGGTTGTTTTCTGTGAAGAACTTTCAATTAAGAACTCATACAAACTAACTAATAATTCTAGGGTTTTTTTTCAAGCAGAGGTTTTATCAATCCTGAAACCGGCGAAGTTAGTCAAGGACCTATGTACTCGGTTCGGGTGACTATATTTGTCGAGAGTCAAGCGGCACTTAAAGCAATCAGGTCGTGAACCGTAAACTCTAGGGTAGTTCATGATTGTAAATCGGATCTGCGGTATATACGGCATTTTGTAAGACGTTGCTTCTGCTTGAAGCATCAGTAAGCTCGCTTTTATATGCCTTTTGAGCTGGGGCATCTTCATCCATTCGCACAACATGGCGTAGCCACCGTAGTCGCTGCAACTCGAGCTGCCTCATCTGCTTGCACAAGTATCCCATGCTTCTGAACAATACACCAGAACTATTAGGATCAGCGTCTTGTAGAGTGTGAGTTTGGTCTGGGGAAAGGTGGCTTTGTTTCTAAACAGCTTACTTAGATCATAATAGCATTTGTTGGTCAACACATTTCTGTTTATGTTCACCTTTGCATCTCGTATGACATCTGTGCCAGTTAAAGTTATCCTGCATAGCCGTATTAATTTTGCTGGAATGCCGAACGCAGATATGCCTATAAAACCCTCTGAACGGATATAGACGACGTTCTGAAGCCGCATTGGTATGGTCCAATAATATCATTGACTATTGGTTTCAGTCGTTCACACGATATCACTTTATATGCGATGGGAAGGAGACAAATTCCTCTATAGTTGGTACTTATTGTCTATACTCCTTTCATACCAGACATTGGGCATGCATTACTCTAGCCAAATTGTACTAATGACTGTCCCGTCCTGAATAGTTCGGCTGGTAGTCCATCGGCACCTGATGCTTTATTATTCTTCAGCCGATTGATTGCTATTCTGACTTCATCTTTGCTGCCGCGAAGTCAATCAACCTCATGACGTTGTCGGATGGAGGCTGAATTTTCCGACGGTGGGGCCAAAAATATTTTGCCTTCCGATTTTTGCATTTAAATCTCCTAGCAGAATGTTAATGTCGTAGCCAGGGCTGCGGTTATATGGCGTTTCTAGCCGCTACTAAAACATGCCTTTGGTCCGTTCATCTTTGTCTTCGGTCGGCACATGGTCGCAAATGAGACTGATATAAAAGAACTTCGCTTTTATACGGATTATGAAGTGAATCTGGTGACGAGGTCTTTTATTCTCCTGTTAACAATAATATCGGCTTTCCGAGTGTGGGCAACTAACCCGACACTTCAACCAATTTTTTTAAGTTCTTATGGGTGAAGTATCGATCAAACAATTTCAGATTTATGCTCGTGGGAAGGGTGACATTTTGCAGTAAAAAATATTTTGTTGGGTGCATTCCATTGTGAGTTACAGGATGTTAAAAATGGAAGTGAACAAAGAGAAAATTCGGTACATTTTACAGATTTTCTTTATATAAATGGTGTTTACAAATGGAGTTTATAGTTCCTATGCTGTTACAGCCAATTATATGCAATTTTGGTTTCGCATATTCCGTTCAGAAATGTTTGATGTTAAAGATACGCCTCGCATAGGGAGGCCGGAGAAATATTCAAGAAATGTTTTTAAAATGAGAACAAATCATACAACAAAACGGTGTATATTTGGTCCAAATCGGATATTCTGAAGTATGTCCTATAGTCATATACAAATAATGAATTTATTTTTCCCCAACCTAATATTATTATACATGATCATACTGACTTTAATTACACTGACCCTGTCTATGTGTTGCGCAATCCTGACATTAGATTTATTATAATACTAAATAATAAGTAGACAAATTTACTGACGCCAGAAGGTATTTATATATTTACGATATTTTACTTAAGGCCCTCAACGCACAAAATCCCACACATGCACCTGTTTCCTAGAAAACAACACTATTGGAATTTTCAACGGAACTCACAAAGAGCGCCAAATGAAAGTTGCGTATAATGTTGGTGTTTTGTTTTTATTTTCATGTTTTGGTTCTACTTCTGGAGCATAATGTTTGTAAGACTATGTACAATAAGGGTGTTTTTAACATCACTAGGTTTGTATGAATGAATGCGAAAAAAACTCACCAACCAAAACAACAACAAAGGAAATAAAGAGATGCCATTATGACAACTTTAAAAGTACAACAAAATAAAACACCATTGCTCTTATTTTTGCTTCGTCTCCATGGTGATAGCATTGCTCTTTCTCACAGAGAATGAGCAGTCTTGGCAAGAGAAGTTCAGAGAGTGTCAATTACATCAAATTACAACGGAGTTCCATGCAAAAATTTTCTATAAATGCGTAAAAATCGCACACTAGACAATAACAACAAAAACACTGTTGTAGCATATATGAGAGGAAGCAGCAGTACTCATTTACATATTTACATTTATGATTGCTAATGTTCGACGCAAAATATTCACCCACACACACCTGTGCGGAGTGTTATTATTATTATGTAAAATACTATGTATGAAGAATTAATCTTTAAGCAAAGATATTATGAACTGACAAATAGGTATCCGGAGATAATGTCATTATTAAATAATAGATGAAGAGCAAGCAAGTAGCAGCATGTACACTATTATTTCCATATTGTCTCTGCTTTTGATGACGACGATGATGATGATAATAATAATCACACTACACATGTAATACGTGCTGTTTGAAAATTAGATTAGTGGCGGTAAGATTTTGAGGAATGGTTTGCCACAAATGTGACTCTCATTCCCATTATTTCCATGACCCATTTTTTTATTAGACCACAATTTTAATTAGGTTTTCCTTTTTTTGTTTTTATAAAAGCTATCCCTATTCGGAGTTTATTGTAAATGGGAAGACTACTGAATGTCATTGGTAATACTGAAAAGACATTGGATAAGGAAAAAAAGCACTTAAATATTATAATAGAAATATATTAATTTAGCCATGTCTGTCTGTTGAAATCACGTTGGACATAGCAATCTTTCAACTTTTCAATCTGAATGGCCTCGATTTAATATTCCGTGTTCTTGGAGTTTGGAATATATCTATACATATACCTTGGCATCTGTAGTCGAAGGTACTGCTACATGCAGGCAACAAAAGCAGCAAATGAGCTAATTCAAGGACCACAGAGGACGACCAAGCCGACCATCTGAGAATGATGTGGACTCAAACTCCGAGTCTGAACATAAAGACATGACAAATAAAACCATCTTAGAATGCAGAAAAAAAAACAGAAGCTGGTAAGATAGTTAATGAAGTGAGAAAGAAAATCGCCAAGCTCACTTCAAGCGTTTATCCAGGCACAAAAACGAAAAATAGGCAGAATTAACCGAAAAAAAAAACAAAATTGAACAGCAAGTCAATGCTTAGAAAGATAAACCTGATGGTCCCTCCACTTCCTCGGAAGTAGCGATGAGGATCTGGTCTACAGAAGAGCAGACGAACACCAAACTCGCAAAAAAGAAAAATATCTTATCTTCGACTGATAGAAAGAGAACACATAGAATGCAGAAAAAACAGAAGCTGGTAAGATAGTTAATGAAGTGAGCAAGAAAATCGCCAAGCTCACTTCAAGAAAAAAAGCGTTTATCCAGGCACAAAAACGAAAAATAGGCAGAATTAACCGAAAAAAAAAACAAAATTGTACAGCAAGTCAATGCTCAGAAAGATAAACCTGGTGGTCCCTCCACTTCCTCGGAAGTAGCGATGAGGATCTGGTCTACAGAAGAGCAGACGAACACCAAGCTCGCAAAAAAGAAAAATATCTTCTATTCGACTGATAGAAAGAGAACACATAGCCTACCCGTAGTCAGAGGAGATTGGTACGAAAATCCATCGACCACCGATCCACCGACATCGCCACCTTCGGCTCTAATATCATATAATAAACTCAAAAAATAAATAACCGGAATTAACGGAAGAGGTAGACAGCGACAACAGATGGTAAGTAGCCTCCATCTTATGCAAAGCTCGCCAGGTGGTGCAGAAAAGACGAGCTCTGCTATGCAGTGATAGACGAAAACAGCGCGTCTGGAAAACTAAAAAAGAAGACCCAACAAGAGGTGAAGGATGCGGTTAACAATAAGATCATGGAGAACCCGCTGCAAGGTGTGTAGGTACCCTATTGATCTGGATAGCTGCAGTTTCAAGAGAGACATCTACTGCTAGAGTTTGAGTAATCAATGAGCATAGAAGCCCTGAGAAAACTAGTGGCAGATATTGTCCCGACAATCAAACTTAAGCTGGCGAGGAAACAGGACCTTCCTCAACTACAAAAGGCAAATGGTTTCGTCAGAGGATGGGGCAGCAAGTTCGCGACAGAACACATGCTCAAAGTATTGGGTCTACAAAATAGGACACTGCTGATGAAGAAATTGAAAGTATTTCACAGGGAGGGAAAATAAGATGGAACTCTATGGGTTTTGGGTCTAGACAGTTCTTCAATTTCAAGTCTGGCGCACTAGATGGCGTGTCTAACGCAGTCTTCTTAAATATTTGGAAGGCAATGATTGGAGACGAAGATGTCAAGAAAAGTAGCGAGAAAGAAACACCTAGAAACAAAAGGAGGGAGCCAAGGAAAAGATAACCGACACCCAAGAGGACCGTTTATTGAAGGACAATTGACAGAATTCATACACGGACCTTAGACAATAAAAAACAAGGGCTCTGGATTCAAAACATGTTTGCAGAATATTATCGATATAGATCCTGTAACAACATATCTTAAGAAAATTTTTCGATATTGTTCGTTTTTTTTTTTTTTTTTTTTGTTTCATCCAGATTGTAATTTTATGTTTTAGATTCTCAATAAGATTCTCTATGTTTATGGGTAGCCCCTATTATACGGTATTTTAGGGGCATTAAGCACGTTTTTCAACTAATTCGATTTTTTAGGTTTTATGCGGTGTCAAATTTTCCAACCAAAACATTATCAATATCGGTTTATGTTGTGATATAGCTCCAGTTTTGACAGATTTCGATTAGCAAAAACCTGGGCAAAAACCTGGGCAAAAAAGTGCAAAAACGTTTTCCCCTATAAGTTGAGCATTTAATATACCAAAAATCGATCGGAATTTTTATATACTGATTATTCTAAAGTAAATTTCTCTTATGAAGATTTGAAACCCTATGAAACTCCAAAATATAAAAGTTTACCTAATTTGGTCGAAAAACAATCCCAAAAATACTAAAATTGGGAGGTTAAGACCCCCAACCCAAAATACCGAATATCGAAACTCTGATTGATATATCCCCTTTTCATTGACATCAAATTTTCAAAACTCTATCTTAAATATTGCGATCCTTATCACAATTGCTCCTTATTCGAAATCCCGGTCTTACCTCTTGGTGAACAATGTCATAATTTCGCCTTTAATATATCTTTGTTTTATAAAAAACAACAACAAATTCTTATATGAGATTAAGGGAGAATAATATTTTCCCCACCAAAAAAAGTAGTTAGTTTTTTATTCTAAAACACCTCAATAATGTGCATTTATTGAACATCTACTAATTTCCCCCCATCAGATGTTATGACCTCAGTAACCATCACAAATTCTTCAAATGTCTCCACTATCTCTTAAAAACCCATAGACAGACATGATTATGATTATCGCGATAAAGAAAAAATAAACTCGTATCACTCAACATACAATGTTGTTGGTGGTGGTCCACTGAGCGTCCTTTTGTCGATAAATCGATTAGTGTCAATTTCTTGGTGCTTCGATTCCATATTTTTTTCGCAACATTCAAACATTCCTGGATGTAATGTCGTTTCTTTTTTCCAACTATGCTCCTTTGTCGTTTATGTTTCATCCAATTGACCTAGATCTTCCTGATTCTATTGTTGTTGCTACTATTGCTTCAAATACTACGGGGTTTCTTGCCATACACACACACTCGCTTAGTAGTGGAACGACAGCATAAAATAGAGGTCTATTGTTACTCCTCTTACAGGATTGGCATACAACATGTACAACTTATGTGGGTGACAGTGTGCGTGTGTGTGTAATTGCGATAAACATACATATGTATATGTATTTAAGATTGTCCTAAAGGCATTTTATATACATATATCACCCGCTCGCCACCAGCCAATGTTAATATATTTCAACTTAATGCCTTCACAGCACTGTACCAAATAAATGTGTTGTGCCCTGTCGTTACATACGACCTAGTACCAAAACAACTGCGTCTTAACCGGGAATAACGACAATCTTACACAACAGCCAATACTATGTTTTTACATATTCCCTTTTATCATGATGTTTTTTAGGCCGCGAAGAAGTTTGAATGTTAACAGAAAGCTTTTAACAGGATGTGAAAAAATTATGTTATTAAGATTTGCCTAGTTGAGCTTTTTAAAAAGTTTACGAACCTTTCTTCAATTTATTTAGTATGAGAAAAAATTGGCACGCAATTAAAAATAAAACAAGTAAAAAAGTTCGGTCTGGCCGGGCCGAACAGTTTGTAGCCCCCGCCTTAAGACTATCGGGACATTTATATGGCGACTATGTTATGGTGTTATGTGATAGTAGGTTGTTCATGTTCCAGAAAGGGGACTTTTTAAATTTATTTTTTATTCACCAGGAGTCCGATATGTGCAATTATAGACACTCCTATGATCCGGAGAAATTTGTATACCGGTAGCCTTCCAGAACCCTTTATACCAAATTACAGCCCCATCGGTTGGAAAATTCAGTTAAAGTCTTCAAAATACCGAAAATGGGATGGTACCGTTCTATGGGAGGTATGTCAAACCGTATCCTGATTTTGATATATTTTTTTTTTTTGTAGAAAGGTTTGACACCCCACAAGAATTTTATAAATCAAATTAGAGAGAATTTGTTTAAAAAACATGTCCAAACCCCCAAAAAACCGAACAATGGGTGTACCATTATATGGGATCTCCCCGGAAAATTCGGCAGATATTGATAATTTTTGGTAGGGGGATTTTTTACGCAATGAGAATACTAAATATAAAATTACGCCTAATTTAGTTGAAGGACATGTCCAAGCTCCTCAAAATACCGAAATTTGGTATGTAGCGTTATATGGGGAATTCCCAAAAAGTGATCCAATTTTGATCATGCCTAGTAGGAAAATCCCACGAGAAACTGAAAAATCAAATTAAAGCCAATTCGGTTAAAAAACGTGCTCAAAACCCCCCAAAAACCCGAATCGTGGGGGAACATTTGGTAGGAACACTTTCTATACAATGAGAATCTAAAATAATTCCCAAAAGTGAACCAATATTGGTCATGCTGAAAACCCCCCATAATACCCGGAAACATGGGTTAAGTTGACAAGTTTTGGTAGGGACATTTCCTACCCAATAAGAATCCAAAATATTAAATTGGTTGAAACGAGTTCGCAAGCTCCCCAAAATATCCATATTTGGAGTGTAGCTTTATATGATGGGCTTCCCTAAAAGGCGGGTCAATATTGAAAATATTTAGTAGGACCATTTTTTACCATACCACGACTCAAAATAACAAATTTCAACCAAAACCATCCAGATACCGAATATTGGGGGTACCCTTATATGGAGGCTACCCTAAAAAGTGGACCAATACTGATCACTTTCAAATTACAGCCATTTTGGTTGAAAACGTAGTTAGGAACTTCAACATTCCGAAAGCCACTTCGATGGGAATATACGCCAACATTAAAAACACAAACGAAAATGTGTCAGGATTTTTATAAGGGGGCTACGTCAAAACATAAACCAATTCTGAAAATTGTTTGCACACTCCAATGATTTTTGCCCTCAAAAAACCCGTAATACCAAATTACAGCCTCTTCGGCGAAATTTTACGGATAAAACGTCGAAAATGTGGAGAAAAGCCTACATGAAGGTTATGTTAAAACATGGGCCATTTAGTCCAATTTCAGAAGAAATATGGAAATATTCCTTGATCCAGAGGTATTTTCGAAATACAAACTTGTTAATCAGATGTGAGGACACCACCAAAATTTTCCTAGTGAGCAAACACCTCTCCTACAGTAGTTTTAATGTGAAGTCTAATAACTTCGTTCCTATAACGATACTATTTAAGCCCAATAATTACCCACTTCTGACTCTATCATACCACCGTGCCCCAATCCCCTCATTTCCATTTATGGCGTTATTTATTCTTAGAACAAATTCGTTATATCCCCTACTATTTAATTTGATATAATCAACAATCAATAAATCCCATGATCTCAATTGACTTAAAAAACAAACGCATGAATTAGTATTTAAAATATATAGAAACATTTAATTTATTTCAATTTATTTTATTTTTTCTCACATCTTAACATAATCAAAATAATAACCTAAAAACTAAAAGAATATCTCTACTTTATGATTCTTCATAATTTTCCGTTTTAATATCATTCAGACCCAATTCTTCATTTTGTTCATATGAACGGACATATTTTGTTACTTTCAGCTTATCATCGGGTTCATCGGTGTCACTCAACGATTGAACATAACTATTACCGGCTGGATCATCCAAAACCAATGTTGCGGGCATTTCCAAAGACAATATTTTTTCGAATTTTTCAATGAAACCTTTGAAACGATTTTTGAAGGCTTCATCGGTTGAATCTTGGAACATGACATCATTACCCTCAATTTGATCTTTCATGGCGGTTAGGATACCTTCAACGGTTGTGAAACGACCACCCAATGCTGAGGGACCAACTTCACAATCCAATTCGGGTATGAGTAAGTTGCATGTTTCTGATTTCAAGACATCACGAGTTAGGTCTTCTTTGCAATCAACACGCACCTCAAAACGGGTACCCTTATCCTCGATGCCACCACCCGATTTAACTTCATTTGTTTTACAACCACAAACATCACATACGGTGGCCATAATAACAACTTCTTTGAAATGGGGGATTTTTGTTAGTTTCATATTTGTTTCGCATGGAGAACGACATTCAGGGCAGAGCGTTTGGAATTGTAAAACTTCGCCATGTAAATCTTCCAAAGTCCATTCGCCCTCTGGAATAGGTTTCAGCAATTGTTTGTCTTCCTTTAAGATCTTCTTTTCGCCCTCTTGTACCTCGTTTGCATCATACAGACCCAATAGTTGATCTTGTTCTTTGGATCGTGTAAAATGTGTGGTCTTACAATTGGGGTCATGTGCCGGTGCCAATGGATTTTCCACAAAACTGTTACCACTTATGTCATCCAATTCCAAGGTGAAGTTTGTTTTCAAAGACTTCAAATCATTCAATCGTTCAATATAGGCATCAATGGCAGCTGCTGCATCTGGATGTTCAATGCGTCGCTTATCCTGATCTTGGCTAAGTCCGCGAATGGTACGATCGATTATACCTTCCACGGTGGTAATTTCACCCTTTTGCGATTGTGAAGGAATTTCCAGCTCAACTTCAGGAATTTTCACCGACGTATAATCGGAGCGTACAACGCGACGATTCAAATCACTGCTAGACTTAACCTCCAATTTGATGTGTACACCCTTCTTTTGGATTTCCGATGCCGATTGAATTTCATTGTTTTCGAAGCCACAGAACTCACATTTGAATGACATCAGCACAACCTCTTTGAAAAATGGAATTTTGGTCAAGAGGAGGCGCGTAACACCCGTTTTGAAACAATTCATACATGCCGATTCAATTTCAGTTGCCTCATTAACCGCTTCGTCAGCATCGATTTCTTTGAATAATGGTCCCTTCTTCTCATCCTGAACGGAGTCACTGTTTGTTGTTATATTTTCCGTAGCTTGCGTTGCCATTGTTGACTTGTTGTTACTTTGTTCTGTTGAATGCAATTGAATTTTCTCGTTTATCTTTAATAATTTTCCAGAATTTTCGCACTTGTTTGCTTTTATATCGTCGGTCGGCGTATATGATGTTGGCTATATGATGTATCAAGAGATGAATGAACAGACCGAAAACATGAGTTGAGTTGTGTTGATTTTGCAAACAGCTGGTGAGAGAACGTGTCGTTCAGTGTTGTATATTCCCGTAGGAGATTTTGGTAGTTCATTACATTAGGTCTGTTCTATGTTTCAACTGTTTGTAATGATGAATAAATAGTATATTCCAGAATTTGCAAGAATCTTATACGACTCGGAATTGTTTTCTTTATAAATTCGACACATTTCGAGGTTATCTGACACATATCCAGGAAAATCTAACCAGTAAGAATTGTAAGATGACTGCCAAACCAAGTCGAAATATTGGAATATAAAAATAAACAAAATTTCTGATATTTCATTTGTCCCTTACTGCAATAAACTACTAATTTAAACTATTTTTTCATAATAAAAAGTTGTAAATTCTGGCAGTACGGTAAACATTTACTCTAAAATGTATATACTTTTTTAGGTCGTACCTCAATTATGTCTGGAATTTTTACCCATTTCATTAGGGTGAGTAAGAACCACATTTTTTCTTGGAAGAAAATAAGGAGATTATTGATTGACGCCAAGCTAAACATAAACATATCTGTCGAGCAAAAGGAGAGGAATAATGAAGAGTTAAAAAACTAACGCAATATGGAGGAGGACGTAGTCCTAGCCTCTCAACACCCTTGTCACCGAGTAAAAGGGGACGAGCAAGTATAACAGGAGCAGAAGTGGTACGAGGAGTACAAATAGCGGCAGCATAAAAAAACGATATGAAGAAGGCGGACTTCAGGAAAAAAATGACCACAAGGGACCTCATGTGAGTAAGATTGGGTTCGGCGGGGTAAAGTTACTTTGAGAAATGCAACAACGGCAAATTTAATAGCAGATAATGAACAGCTGGTGAAAATAGGTTATCAACCAAAAATATTTGCTCACTTTGTATCCAAAATTGGTATAATTTTTGGCATTCAAACTGATATTCCTGAGGAAGAGCTGAAGGGTGCAATTCAGTAGTAGGCACACGTGTGCCTACTTAAAGTGTAAAAATATGGTTTAAAAGCTTGGAGTTGGCGCACGCGGTCAAAGTTTATGAATACTATAAAAAGGAAAAAAACCGTCCGGCCAGACAACGAACCTATGAAACAGGAGGCGAAAGATAGATACTCAGGTCATTTCAACAGTTTTGACATCCTAGCAGACAATATTGATAAACCCTTAACAACTCTGTAAGTGACCAACAAGAAAGCAAGTCCGACCAGGAATAAAACCATTGATAACAATATATTCTCAGCAAGTTTTTTACATGCTAGGAGCTCATTTGCGAACGTTGTCAAAAACAATAGAAGTCAGTTGAGAGAGAACGAAAATCCAAAAAAGAACATGCAGGAGTACAAGGAATCCTTGGAAGAAGAAACACTTTATCAGTCACTTAATGGATCAGTAATTCGTAAAACGCAGGAAGTCTTAGATTCGCTGTTGAATAATGTGAATGTGTTGGCCTCCCTACGGATAGGTAAGTTGAGCAATCAACAGATATTCACTCTAAATAATATAAAATACAAACTATGCAATGAAATCTTGAATATTGATGTCATCATGGTAAATACAGGCAAATGCCTCTGATACATAATCCCCTTTTTTCGCCATGGCATAAAGATCCTTCAATATAACATACAAAGTATAAACAAGAAGGAAAATAAGAATCTCCTTGAGCTCTTCTTGGAGAATGAAAAAATAGATACCGCATTATTGACGAAAACATGGGTTTAAAATCGAATAAAATATGGATTGGCGTTCTTTTCTTTTAAGGAATTGCTAGTAAAAAGCAGAAGGTAATCAAGAAATGATAGCGCAGCTGGCTGTTGAAAAAATAAATCATCTTCAATATACAGGATATGGCCGGAGACATCACCGGCGCTGCTTTCTACCATCCCCATTTACAAACAACAAAATTCTTCTATGTCAGGAAAAAATTATTTTCTATGTCCTCTGAATTGCTTGCTTTTCTCAAGGAATACGATGAAAACAATGGTATCAAGACTTTGCAATACTTTCTGATAGATTGAATCTGTAGCTTAGCTGCGCATGGAGACATGCTTCTGAACGTTCTTACTATAAGCAGGTCGTGAGCCAGGAAAAAAAGTTGTGACCCATTATTTAGGAGATCCTTTTAAATTCTCATAAATATGTTTCTATCGAATGTCTATAATTCTAAATAGATTGAGTATTTTGATAGCGGCTACTTACGATACGTAATGCACTAACTAAACCCCAGCAGTACTAAAAAATACACCACTTCCTTGTCATACCGGCATTTGACAAGAGAAGGGCGCAAAAAGTTGTTTATGTCTATTATCTCTTTGGTTTTGTTTGGCCAATTTCTGTTTTTCGCGATATCTTTGCAAATTAATTAATAAAAAAATGACCGAAGAAGCTCCAGCTAAAACCAGTCGGATGCCATGGTGAGATTTTGAATAAAAATGGTTTATATAGGATAAATAATTCCATATTTTTAATTTTAGGGTTGAGAAATATCGGCCATCGAAATTAGATGATTTGATATCACATGAAGAAATTATATCGACAAGTAAGTTTTAAATTCTAGCATTTCCCTACATACTTTTAATACAAATATTGCCTTGCAGTTAATCGATTCATAAACCAAAAACAATTACCCCATCTACTGTTCTATGGACCTCCGGGTACGGGTAAGACCAGTACGATTTTGGCATGTGCCAAACAATTGTATACTCCGGCACAATTTAAATCAATGGTCTTGGAATTGAACGCCTCCGATGATCGTGGTATTGGTATTGTTCGTGGACAAATATTAAATTTTGCCTCAACACGTACCATCTTTAGTGGAACCTTCAAATTGATTATATTGGATGAGGCAGATGCTATGACAAATGATGCCCAGAATGCTCTACGTCGTATCATTGAAAAATATACAGAAAATGTACGATTTTGTGTTATCTGTAATTATTTGAGCAAAATTATACCGGCTGTACAATCAAGATGTACACGTTTTCGGTTCGCCCCATTGACACCGGAACAAATTTTGCCACGTTTGGACAAAATTATTGAAATGGAAAAGTGAGTAGAATTTATAATAATACACCTTAATATGGGGTAATTTTGCTACTTTTATATCAGATTAAATGTCACCGAAGATGGTAAGAAGGCCTTGATGGTTTTGTCCAAGGGTGACATGCGTAAAGTACTGAATGTCTTACAAAGCACCAGTATGGCCTTCGATGAGGTCAACGAAGATAATGTCTATACATGTGTGGGTCATCCATTGCGTCGAGATATTGAAAGAATCCTTGAGACGTTGTTGTCATGCAAAAGCTTTGAGGGTGCTTATGATGGTGAGTTTAATTGATTATTGAATTGAATGGAATTTTATAATATAATATTTATTATTCTTTTAGAAATCCAAAGTATCAAATCTGTCAAAGGTCTGGCCCTAGATGACATTCTAACGGAATTACATTTGTTTATTATGCGACGTATGTTCAGAACAAATTAGTTTTTAAATTTATTTTAATTTTGTATCTCTACATCTCTTTTTTTATTTTTCTACAGTGGAACTTCCCATGAGCGTCATGAATAAAATTATCATAAAAATGGCTTCTATAGAAGAACGCTTGGCCAAGGGCTGTACAGAAGGACCCCAAATTACTGCATTGATTGCAGCATTTTTCATAAATCGAGATCATGTTACATTAGAAAGTTAAATATCGCAAAAAACATTATTTTGTTTCTATGTGTAAGTTATGTTTAATAAATATTAATTTTTAAAATCTCATAAAATATATTATTTGAATGCAATTAAATGGAAACATCAAGCAACAAGTCCGTACCTATCTTCCTGAAAATTTCTCCCGAAATTTTATTGGATTACGGACACATAGATAAATTGCTGTTCATGATACGTACACGAATTTCAACATCCATTTTGGTCCACACAATAAACCAACATATTTTCATATCTATAATTTTAATTTCTTCTTTAATAAGTTCAGAAAAATGATTCAAACCAGAACTGAATTCCTACAACAAATTTCATTTACAATTTCGATTTAGTTTCCTTTTCATACATGTAGACCATTCGATGAGCTTCGTTGAAAAACGGATGCAGCTCATGGCGTACCCTTTCGATCCACGAGTATATTTTGGGATATTTGTTTTTAATTTCATAACCGCAACATCCTAGAAATTACACCAAAAAATAATTATTTTCAAAATATTATTTTTAAATAATTATCTACTCACTTATTTGTTCAATTTCGCATGCACCAAAAACATCTGCTGCAGTCAATTTATTACCAGCTAAATATTCCGTATCTTTTAACCATAGATTTTCCATCAGTTCTAAATCCTTTTCCATTAATTTGCGATATTTTGCCACTTTAGCTTCTGAGGCAGGCGAACCAAATGCCTTCTCCTGGACCCATTGAAAACGAAAATAGAGGGAACATGAAGTACGAATACCCGTATGTTGCCATGATAAAAATTCATCTACTCGTGCCCTTTCATGTAAATCAATGGGATAAAAAGCAATGGAAATTTGATCTTTAGCCGCTAAGTAACGTAGAATGGCAATACTTTCGGATAATTGAAATACTTGGTCGTCTTCTTTGTCGATTATGGCTGGTACTTTTTTGAAACGATTGATTTTTTTGTAATCGTCTTGTAGGTTTTCAGCTGGATAGGGAAAAAGAAATATTTTTTTATTAACATATAAAATGGTCTTCAAATAGTTAAGAAACAATTTAGATTAAAACAGTGGAATAAATCCAAAAAGTAGTTTGAACTCTTGTCTAAAAGTATATATTCCACAACATTGTGGTATTTCTTATACCCAACATTAATAGATCTTACCTTCCAGCAAGTTGATGGGTTTCGCCTCAAACTTCGTACCACTTGCTTTTAGTAAAATATACAAAGCCCTGGAGGGCTGTGACAGAAAATCAAAATAATATTCCAAAGTTGAGTCCATTGTTTTCATAGAGTGCTATAATCTATATGCTTGAACAGTTAACAATGTTTTAAAATAAATATTTGTTTATCTATGCATTTATTCTGATATTGTTTGGGAGTATAAATATGAAGAGAGTATATAATCTTAATTTGTCTCAGTATGCTTCTCTTGATTTTATTTGTTTCTCTTTACTAGTTTACAGTAGGTTCCGTATTATTGTAAAGAATCTTTTAAATACAGAATATTTTCCAATAGGTGGCTCGTTTATGCTCAGAAATAAGCCTTTTTGAATATATATATATATATATATATTTTTTTTTTTCTCCAGATGAAGGACATACATCTGGTCTTCTATAAATATTATAAAGGGTTCATATCAGGTAGGACGCTTAAGGATGGAAATTCATTATACTATTCACCACACTGTGGTACAGGGTATTTGTGCATATTTTTGTAACAGGCAAAAGGAAACGGAATAGACATATTGTTCCTTTTGAGAACATGCATAGAATCACTATCTGAGTCGATTTATGCATGTCAGACCGTCTGTCCATGTTAAATTGTAAACAAAGTACAGGTCGCATTTATGATCCGAATTGGATGAAACTTGGCACAGCTCATTTTTTCTGGCCCAATGACGAACCCTATTGAAATTGGGGAAAAGGGTTCAGATTTAGATATAGCTAACATATTTTCGTCCGATTTAAGATGTCATGTCATTTTGAAGTAAGTCTAGAATGATGTGTGTTAAGTTTCGAGAAAATCGATTGATTTCCGTTTCTCTGATCGAGGTAAATTTTGAACAGCACATTGTACTACAGCATACAAAATGGTTGCTCGAATACGTCCAGATTTACACATAGCTCCCATACATCATGCAAATGGGGCACCAAAGAAGGTCCGCCCGAGTGACATGCCATTTTTCATATGTATGTGTATAGTTTGCTTAGTTCAATTATCTATGTAGTCCACACATTTAATTTCGTTAGGTCTACAGGATATTGTACATATGAGCCTCTCTTGTATTTACCACCAGTGGTGAAGGGTATCATGTAGTCGGCTCCGTCCGAATGTTTAACTTTTCTTACTGTAACTACTCACAGTTTTGAATCCCTCAATAACCGAATTTAAGAACTTCTCCACCGATAATCGGAGGGCATATATAATCATAAATATTCGCAAAATACAGACAATTAGGGGAAATTTTCTATCCAATTTGAGCCCAAAATATAAAAAATTCCATATTTTCGAAAAATTCATAAAATTTTAGATACTATACCAGTAATGATAATTTTTGTAATAGGATATTCTAACCAAAGAGAGAGAACATTCTAAAAATATCAACATTAATTACAACGGACAAGTCTCTATTATATTTGATTCGAAATTATAAACAGAAAGTTTGTAACGCATCGAAGTAATAATTTCGGGTAATAAACTTAATACACCCTCTACTATGACGGAGAATACAAAAATGCACTTTATGTTACCCTACCGTTTCTTTTATTATGTTTTCCTTTGTTAAGAAATTAACTTTATATCTGTTTTTATTATTTTGTTTTTGTATCTTTAATTTACATAGACATTATTAATATAAAATCCCAAATTATTTGTAAATATGTTGTAAAGTTGATTTATTTTCTTTTTTAGAATCCCAATACACACTTTTTTTAACAACAAATTGACCTTTGATTTAAAAAACAAGTGAATACCACTTAAAGAGGGTAAGATTTGTATGGGAGAGCGTTGTCCCCACCTCTCTTTGTGGTTACAATGCTCCACTGAGCTGTTATCAATAAGATTTAAATGGGGGGAGACAATAACAACAAATACATGACAATGCCATTTGCCACTCTCTTTGAAGAAACAACCCAAATGGAGAGTGCAAAACGTTGACAAAATCAAAACAAATAAATAAATTAATGAAATGTTTTGTCAGACCATATCCAAATACATGCCGTGAACTTAGTTGGGCTATACTCTTAGAGAAGGTAAGATCGGTGTTGATAGAAAAAATATAAATTAAAAAGAAAGTTTTGTATTGTGGAATCTCAATATAAACAAATGGAAAATATAATTGCATATAATTATTGATTTATTATTGTTTTTTTAGTAAATTCCACTGGACCAAGAAACTCAACGCAATGTCATTAAAATATTTCTACGATTTAATGTCACAGCCCTCGAGGGCTTTGTATATTATTCTAAAAATGAGTGGTGTACAATTTGAAGATTGTCCGGTAGCTTTAAGGAATGGTAAGTCCAATGTGATAAGTAAATATAAGCAATTCATAGGTAGGTAATCTTATCGTCTAACCTATCAATAGCAAACTATTTTATGAATTGTTTTTTTATAAATTTTCTGCACAAAGTGCATCGTTAAATGTCCGAACAATACTTATAAATTCCTTTTATTCTAGGTGAACACTTGACGGAGGATTTCAAAATAAACATTAATCGTTTCCAGAAAGTGCCATGCATAATTGATGATGGTTTTAAATTGGCCGAGAGTATTGCTGTATTAAGGTAAATGCATACATTTTGAATATATGAACTCAATTACGCCTATCTGCTCAATGTTAGACTACGAATAATTTAGGGTCCCACATATTAAGTGCATGTGTTGCTTAGTCAAAGTCCAAAAGACCCCCATGTTTTTATAGATATGTATAAATACATTTCGGGAATGAGTAAGGAATATTGAAGTACTTGAAAATATAGAGATCTCACTTCAAGATAACATATTTTATTTAACTCAAATACCACCATAAAGCTAAGGATATCCACTATACAACAACAAAAACCTTTGTCAATGATTAGGATGGAGTCAATAGAAGAATATCATTTTCTGTAAAGAATTCAAGGTTGATGAAGACCGGTCGCAGCAACGAGAAACAAACCACATCTGAAATGACCCTCCCTTACAGACTTTGCCCATAAGGGCGTTGAGGTCAACAAAGAAACAACATCTTGTTGCAAAGGAGGAGTATCGAAAATTGAAGAACTGATCCGATCTGAAATGACCCTCCGTTGGTAGTGGAGAGGATAAACTCAAGAGAGGAACGAAATCTTGATTCTTCTTCTTTCTAATGGACATATTTTGGATCCTTGGCTCCTATATAAAATCAGACGAAACTATATGAGAGCTATATTTAAATCTGGACTGATTCTAAAAAAAACTTAACACACATCATTCTAGACTCAATTCAGTACGCTATGCCAAATTTTGGGCAAATCGAAAGATATATAGGACTTTGGTACACCATTTACATTAAATCGGTCAAACATATATATGGGAACCGATTTTCGAGAAAATTTACACACGTCATTCTAGTCCCAATTCAGTACGCACTGCCAAATTTCGTGGAAATCGAAAAATATATAGGGATTTGGTGAACCATATACATTAAAATGGTGAAACATATATATGGAAGCTATATCTAAATCTGAACCGACTTTCCCGAAACTCACCACTCATCATTCTATATGCAATCGAATTATATAGGGACATTAGTACACCATTTACTTTAAATCGGACGAAAATATATATGGGAGCTATATCTAAATCGCTCTAGACTTAAGCCAGTACACTATACCATCGAGGGATATATGGGGACTATGGTGCACTATTTACCATAAATCGGACGAAATATATATGTGAGCTATATCTAAATCTGAACTGTTTTTCCCAATTTCAATATGGTTCGTCCTTGGGCCAAATTAATGAGCTGTGCTAAATTTCATCCAATTCGAATCAAAAATGCGACCTGTACTTTGTTTACAATTTAACATGGACAGACGGACGGACATGCATAAATCGACTTAAGAAGTGATTCTATGCATATTCTCAAATGGAACCATGTGTCTATCTCGTTTCCTTTTGCCTGTTACAAGCATATGCACAAAGACATAATACCCTGTACCACAGTGTGGTGAAGATGAAAGTTGGACCAAGACTTACCACTTTTCCATGATTCTTCAAAGTCAACATTGAAACGTTTTGAAGCGACAATTCGACGGAGCTCCCAATGAGTTGTCATCATTGACGGGGCTGATTCGAAGGGCTCTACTTTATTAAGGCAGTTAATATCCTTGAACTCCTCTGAATGAATAGTAGTCTTGCAGGTTATCTGTTGATGTTGTACCGTTCAGGATAGTTCACTTTGAATGTTTTCCACAACCTCTTTAAACTCCAAAAATGCATATGTGGATCAAGATAGATAGAAGATGTTTTCCATTTTTCAAAAATCCGAAATGCATAATTTCAGCTAATTCGTGCTGTAATATTTATATATGATCTCATTTTTCTAGTGTCTTTCAATTTTTTATGTATACTATTTTCTTCTGCTTGCAGATACCTCAGTGCCAAGGGGAAAATTCCCGAATATTTATATCCGAAATATTTTGTAGAACAGGCACGCGTTGATGAATTCTTGGAATGGCAACATATAACATTACGTATTACATGTGCACTATATTTCCGTACCGTTTGGTTGGATCCCTTGTTGACCGGTGAAAAGCCATCAGCTAAAAAAGTGGAAAATTTAAAATCCCATATGGAAATGAATTTGGCGATTATTGAAAATGTGTGGCTGGAATCGACCGATTTTTTGTGTGGTAATCAAATGACGGTGGCTGATATTTTTGCAGCCTGTGAAATTGAACAGACACGTAAGTTATATATTTGAAATTTGATTGCGTCCAGAATTATTAAATAATGTTTTCCTTGTTATTTTAGGTATGGCTGATTATGATGTACGCATTAAACATCCCAAAATTAGAGCTTGGTTGAAGCGTGTTCGTGCCGCCTGCAATCCTCATTATGATCATGCCCATCAATATGTTTACAAGATTTCGGGTACAGCACCAAATTCGAAATTATAAAAAAGAGGAGGTGTATCGCTTTTTTTAGTTTAAATTTGGACATTTTTGTTGAGAATGTTATGTGAATAGTTTTATTGGTGATATATGTTAAATGTATGTGTTCCATATTTTGAATGATTAAAGACGATATATTTTCCAAAAGATAAATTACCGAAGTTATAAACAAATTACTGACTCAATTTTACATGTATGGACTAAAGAGAAACTGCAGCAAACATTTTTAGGAAACAAACAATAATAAATAATAATTTAAATTTTGGTGACTCGTTTTCTTAAAAGCGAGACATTCGAACAGTATATAGTCATTAATATAACACATTGCTATTGTGAATGATTTTGAAGCACAGACATATAAGATGGTTCATGTAATTGCTAACAGTATTTTTTATTAAATATATGAACCATATAATTACAAATTTTTGTTTGGCCTAAAAGTATGCTATACTTTTCTTTACAAAGCAGCAACTGCCACTATGACAGAAAAATTGCCGTTTTAAAAAAATGCATTTTTGTGTGGTTTTTCATTTTCAGGTAATAGGTGCCCAGCACCGAGCAGTAAGTATATTTCGCATGATGGTTGACTTCAAATGCTACTAACTCAGCAACTACTTAACCGATTTTCATAAATTTTGCACCAATGGTTAGAGGAAATTCCAAAGTTTTATTTTATATTATTATACATATATAAACTAATGTTATATAAGAGAAAATTAGCATTATGCGAAAGTTCAAGGTTTTTTAAAATATCGACTATTTTTTGGTTAAATTTAAACACTATCATTGAGTATAGAGTGACGTATCATGTTTACTCCCTCATCCTTATGGCTAATGAGGGTATATACACTTTGCTATGGCAAAAATGTGTTTCATCGAAATATTAACATAACTATCGAAGGGAGTAACCGATTTCATCCAAACTTTGCACATCATAATATTTCTTTCAAACTTAAATCAAGTTTTAAGATCGGGGATGTCGGCCCACTCCTTCTGGTACCTCCCACACAAAGTTGTCAAAATTTTACTGGAATTTAATTTCATAATATTATGCGTACGGAATGCACGATTTATACCAAACTTTGCACAACATATTATTTTAATCATGGTTGTATTATTTTGTAAGTTGGGACTTACCGGTCCACTGCTTTTAGTACCAACCCCACAAAGGGTCAACAATCGGACAAACATTAGGAGATAAAATCCAAAGGAAATCAGAGCGATATCTAAGTCTGAACAGATATTCACGAAACTTTACACCTTCTAAACTCAATTCACTACGCTATGCCAAATTTCGTGCAAATCGAAAAATATATAGGGTCTTTGGTGCACAAAATCGGACGAAAATATATATGGGAGCTATATCTAAATCTGAACCGATTTTCACGAAACTTAATACACATCATTCTATTCTTAATTCAGTACGCTATGCAAAATTTCGTGCAAATCGAAAAATACATAGGGACTTTGGTGCACGATTTATCTTAAATCGGACGAAAATATATATGGGATCTAAATCTGAACCGATATTCACGAAACTTAGCACACATCATTCTAGGCTTAATTCAGTACGCTGTGCCAAAATTTTCAAATCGAAAGAATTGCAGAGTCTTTTGTGCACCATTTACCTTAAATCGGACGAAAATATATATGGAAGCTATATCTAAATCTGAACCGATTTTCACGAAACTTAGCATACATCATTCTAGGCTTAATTCAATACGCTGTGCCAAATTTCGTGCAATTCGAAGGATATATAGGGTCTTTGGTGCACTATTTACCTTAAATCGGACGAAAATATATATGGGAGCTGTATCAAAATATGAACTGATTTTCACGAAACTTAGCACACATCATTCTAGACATTATTCAGTACGCTGTATCAAATTTCGTAGAAATCGGAAGATTTCATTTTTACAAAATGAAAAAATTCGCTGTTGCAAACATAAATTTACTGTGAATTTACTGCGTACGTCCCTGATGGGATCTATACCTAAATCTGAACCGATTTTCACGAAACTTAGCATATATCATTCTAGACATTATTCAGTACGCTGAGCCAAATTTCGTGCAAATCGAAAGATATATAGGACCTTTGGTGCACCATTTACCTTGAATCGGACGAAAATGTATATGGGAGCTATATCTAAATCTGAACGGATTTTTCCCAATTTCAATAGGGTTCGTCCTTGGGCCAAATAACTAAGCTGTGCTAAATTTCATACAATGGAAATCATAAATGCGACCTGTGCTTTGTTTACAATTTAACATGGACAGATAGACAGACAGACGGACGGACATGCATAGATCGACTTAGACTCTTAGACTCTTAAATAACGTCGATATTTTTATATCGGACCTTTCTGTTGTATTCTGAAATATCTTATAATAAAAAATAAACAAACTGCGTTTTTTGTTTGTACATAATGTTTTTGTTTCTTTTTATTCTAAATATTTCGGTGTAATATTTTTTACAATAATATTGAATTTCTTTTTTTTTGTATTTGCTGTTGTGTTTTTTTTCATATTATGGTTTCACACAATTCTTGCTTGATTTTTTCATCTATTTTTAAATAAAGATAATAATTACAATTTCATTTTATTATTATTAATTGTAATATATGTATAGAGAGGTTGAGGGGGCGGGGGCACAGAATGATTATGATGATTGTATGTTTGTTTGTTTTTCTTGTAAATACAGATATTTATGTGGTTTGCTTTGTTTAAATCTAATTGTGGTCCTGCTTATTGTGGAGATGCTAAATGGGGTAGTGGTGTTACGCTCATTTGTAATGAATATTTTTAATATATATTCCGTTTAATAACTTCCACAAAACTAACAATTTTCGGATTTATTAATTGTTTTTTATATTTTATTTAAATATGTATTTTATTTTCATTCAATACATGGTACATTGAGATGTAGTTGTTGGTTCTAATTAGTTTAGCATACAGTAAGGGAGATAGTGGTTTGTTTATTTTGGGTGGGCAGGTTATATGTGTCTTGTTTTGTTGTATTAAATATATGTAGGTAGTTGTTTGTTTATTTTTTCATATACAGATATACGATATATGTATAAATAATATTTTTTTATTTTGTTTATTATTTATGTTTTAATTTTTATTACAGCTGATTGGTGTATTTGTTTACTGTTGTTTTATTTCTTTTTTTATTTTTTGATTTTAAAGTGCCTTTATTTGCACACTTTTGTTTTCTTTTTATTACATAAAAAATAAACTTAAAATAGCAGTGAAAAATAAGATCATAATAAAATTAACATAATACATAGAGTAATAATAATAATCAGAGAATAATCTAAAAATCAACAATTATATTTTTATTTTTCTTTTGTTTGTTTGTTTTTGCTATACAACTAAAACTTTTTTATTTATATAATCAAATCTAACAGAAAAATATTTTCATATAAAATTAAAAACTCATACAAGCAGCACGCATACATATACACACAAATAATACAATTCCTAAGTTGTTTTATTTTTTAATTTTAGCAAATATAACATTTATTTTTTGTTTCCGTTTTCATTTTTTTATTTTATAAAACTTAATTAAAATAGAAAAAAATCTTACAAACAATATATAATAATAATTTATACAAGAAACATTTACATAATTTTTTTTAATGATTCATCATTTTTAAAATAAGACAAAAAATAGCAACACATATTTTTTTAATTTGCCGTTTTTTTGTTGTAAAAAAAATTAAATTATAAATACTTTTAATTGTTTTATGCGTCCATTATATTTTTGTGGGTAATTTCCTATTTTTTTGGAAAATAATTATAAAATATATAAAATTTAACTAAATATAAATCTGTACATAAGACGTTTTTTGTTTGTTTATTTTGAATACATAAAATATTAGGCTTGGCTTGTCGTATAGAAAGAAATATGAAAAATGAACAAAATTTGAGCTTTTGAAATATTTTTTTTTGGATTAGAAGAGGAGGTTTTTAATGACGTTATCGTTTTTCAGTTTTTAAATGTTTTGTTTTTAAATAATATTTGATCGATTTTATTTCTTCGGAAACCTAAAAGAATTGTCTATTAATCGAAAATGTTTTTAATTTTCGTTTTATAAATTTGGAATGGCTTAACAGACAGTTTTTTTGGAGTTACAAAAAAAAAAAATATGTTTTCAAAAAAGGTTTTCTGAGTGAAAATTTGTTAAATATTTTTGATTACCAAATAGATTAGCATATGAATATTAAAATGATCTGTTCGAAAACCTACAAGAATTTTCAGTTTGTCGAAATATTATTACATTTTTTCAATTGTAGATATTTGAAAAGTTTATTATTTTTTTCAAAATGTTTTGTTTATTTTTTTTTTCAATTTTCTGAAGAAGAATGTTTTGAGAAATTAAATTTACACAAAAAAATATATTTTCCAAAAAGGTTTACGGAGGGGAAAATTTTTAAATATTTTTGATTACATGAATATATTATCATATGAATATAAAAATTATATTTTCGCGAAATTACAAGAATTTTCAGCTTATCGAAATGTAAATACCGTTTTTCAATTGTAGATATTTGAAAAGTTTATTTTTTTTTCAAAATGTTTTGTTTATTTTTTTAATTTTATGGTGAAGAGTGTTTTAAGAAATTAATTTTTTGAATTGCTATGTAGTTTAAATGAAATTGATTCCTTTAGGTGTTATAATTTTGTTATATTTAAATTTTTATGATAGATATTTTTTTAAAATTTTTTATTTCTTTATTACTTTAATCGAAGTCATTGTCATATCTTATTATCAACATTTTTAAATTGTGATTATATAAATATATGCCAGAGTCATGAAACTCTGTACCAGATGAACATTCGGCTGAAAATAGAAAAACGCCAGAACAGAAAAAAATAAACCAGGAAAGAAAGTATTAAAGTCGGACTGGGCCTACTATATGATACCCTTCATCACTTTGGATATATTCTACATAGTCTCCTAACAGACGTCGCCTTTTCGAAAGAACATTGACACGAAATTGAACGAAAGATGTATAAGAAATTTGGTGCATTATTTTCATTAAATTGGACGAAAATATATATGGCAGCTATATCTAAATACGAACCGATTTTCACGAAACTTAACACACATTATTCTAAATCTTATTAGGTACACTTACCAAATTTCGTGCAAATCGAAGGATATATATAGGGACTTTCGTGCACCATTTACATTAACTCGGACGAAAATATATATGGAAGCTATGTCTAAATTTGAATCGATTTTAGAGTTCGTCCTTGGGCCAAATAAGTGACATATGTCAAATAACATCCAATTCGGATCATTAATGCCACCTGTACTTTGTTTACAATTTAACATGGACAGATGTACGTACCGGGATGCATAAATGGGCCCAGAAAGTGATTCTATGCATATTCTCAAAAGGTACCATGTGTCTATCTCCTTTCCTTTTGCCTGTTACAAACATATGCACAAAGACGAATGTGGTGAAGGGTATATTTTTGGGTGTATTTTTGGAAATGATTTAAAGTAGACCAAGACGCTAAAATTAATTTGTTACAAAGAAATTTTGTTACAGAATCTGGGTTTATTAAAAAAAAACTGAGACCTTTTAAGAAGTGGTAATTGTCCAAACTTCGGAAAAACGTGTAATGGGTTTACAACACCTTGGGCTTATTTCGAAATAAATGAAACCCCTGACAGAAGAGACGTCCAACAGACAGCAAATGTATTTTTGTGGAAATGATCTGAAAGATACCAAGATACAGGCTTATTCTTTGAATTTGCAACGTTAAAAAACAATAATTGTAATTGATTGTTTTTGCAAAAGACCACACAAAATGTTTTGAAGTTAATAAAGGAAAATAATAGTAAAATATTAGGTAATTTGTAGCTCTTGGAACAGATCTAATTTTAAAAAAATTAAACACTTTAGATTTTGCAATAAATATCATAAATAAAAAAAATGAACCCAAAATTATTAATACAAAAAATATATAATAAATATATGCTCACAATAGAGGTATAAAATTAATAAATTTTAATCATTCGGACTTTATACATGGAACCCTGAAAGAATTTTCTTTTTATAAATCTAATCTCATTTCCGCAATTCTCTTTTCTTTGTATTTCAATAATTTGGTTGATACTATTTTCAACAATTTTGGAACGTAAACGTCATTGTATTTTATCTTTGCTCAGAAAAAAATTGAACAAAGAATCTGTTACACCAACAGAACTGCTTATGCATCTTCCCTATTAAATCAACCTTGAAAAAGGCTATGGAGCACCATTCCTCTTCCATAGAAATACAATATACAAACTTTAATGAAGGAAAGCTCTTTTCCAAAATCGTATATTTCATAGAACAAAAATTATTTATATTTTATATATAATGTTTTTTACATATAAAGAAAACCTAAATTTATTAGACAAGCCATAAAGAATATATACAGAGTATAGGAAAAAATATATAGAATAGCTAAAGAATAGTAATAGTATATATAGTAATTATTAAACAAAATTGGTGGTTGTGTTACATTGCGTGCGTTTTTTATTGGCGTGGCCAAAACATAAAACATAAAAAATAATTATTAATTTGTTTTTTTGTTGTTGTTTCGTTAAATTAGTAAAAATAGAATTTTTGGTTTCAAAATATTTTGTAAATATATATAATATAGTATATAAAAAAATAATAATAATTATAATAAATATTAATTAAGTGCGTGTTTACATCAGTTACACTTTGTTTTGTTTTTGCGTTTCGTTTGCTTTACTTTTTCATTTTTTTCTTGTTGCTAGGTTATAATCTTATAATTTATAAATGTTTAAGCTAATACTACACAGATTTTGGGGGGTTTGTTTTATAATGGTTGTTTTTTTTTTCTTTCATTTCTATCCTCTTTTTTATTATTATACACATAAAACATACACAAAAATATATATACGTGTGATTTGTTTCATTTTTTAATGGTGTTGTTGCTCGTAAATATTTATATATCTATATATATTTGTAGAACTCCAAAAACAACACATACGTAGTATAATATTGTAATACGGTGTTTTTTGTTAAATGTTTTGTTGCTTATTTGTTGGTTTGTTGCTGTTATTATTATAATAATAACATCGTTTTTTTCTTGATTTTTTTGTCACTTATAAACTAGTTGGTGTTTTGTTGTTTAATTTAGAAGATGATTGGTTTTTGTCATCTTCAACAAGTAAATAAATTATTTATATATATACGACGAATACAGCGAGTGTATATAGTTTTTTTTCATATTTTGTATCTTTCATTCTAGAACATCTTTTGGGATAATCATTGTCATTATCATAATAATCATCATCATCATTATCGACATCACAATGTTGCAGTATTTATCTAACTATTCTAGCGATGTAATTAATGATCGTGGTGTTCAGTGCTATTGCATGGATACTGTGGGAAGAGTGGTTAAGCTATGGAGGAATTTCTCTATAAAATTATATTTGTTTTCATATTTGGTCTCAATATAAATTAAAAATATTAAATTGGGCAAAAGTTAAATTTTAACAGGAAGTTACTTGTGACAAATGTGATCAAAATGTGAGGTTATAATTGAAGAAAATTAAATGTATTGAAATTTAATTTTTTTCACAAATGATTTATAGTAAATTTAAATATAGAATTTGTAGAAAAATAACTAGTAATAATAATTTAAAAATGTGAGGTTATGTCAAAAATTAAAAATGACAAATGCAATATCCTCTTTTTGGTGTTATAAAATAAAATTGTTAGTTCAAATATATGTCCTGTTTAGAAAAACAGGCTAGTTTAAAATGTGAGGTTATGTTCAATTGTTTTCCTGAAAGTTCGCCCATTAAAGTTGCAAATCAAGACCTGCTAATCTAAGATTATTTATAGCAGCCAATTAATCGGACAATTTTTAAATACATTACAGTTATTGAACAACATTTTCTAAAAAAGTTCGGTAATATTGAAAGTATTAAGTTTAGGACATATATGTTCCTGTGAAATTATTTTCGTTTCTAAAACATTTGTATGAATAAAAAATAAAATCTGAATTTTGCAATTATACCTTGCTAAAAATCTGTATAACACCAGCAAGAGAAGAATTGAACACAATTTACGGTAATTTGTTATTTACAAATTTTTACATATTCTACAATTTTAAAATATTATATAAATTGTGTTTTCCTTTTAAAAATCAGTTTGGAATTAATTCAAATACGGCAACTTATAGTCGCAAATGTAGGTTGTGCCGGCAATTTATGTAGAGGTGATGATAGAAGTTTTTTGTTATCTTCGAAATATGCAAAAAAACTGAAGATATAAGGCCACATAAAAATTGGGTCAACAAATTGGAGGAAATATGAACTTTGGATAATTTAGAAAAGGTTAGGTTTGGGGATGTGCAGTCACTAATGTGGATGCAGCACTCTGACACCTTCCGGTCCATTGTGAGTAGGAGACTAAGTCCAAAAAAGACTCGACCCCGGAGAAACTTTAGCATAATACTATCACTACAATGCATTACTAATTGGCCCTATTGGGCTTCCTATGTATTGATATTGAATAAATGAAATGAAATGAAATATCTTTAAAGAATCGCAATACATTTTTATTAATTCATAAAGGTTATAATATCTTTAAAGAATCGCAATACATTTTTATTAATTCATAAAGGTTATAATTCCAAATTTCAAATACCAAGGAGTTCTTTAATACCTTACCAATGAATGTAGACCACTTTAAAGAGAGGATGAAGAATTTTCTAATGTCGATCGGTAATGTCATTTGATGGCAATATCCAAATGTGGTTCGATTTTGAAAACATTTTTTGAAGGGAACTTTGGATTTTTTGGAGTTGGAGCCTGGTTATAACTTCACATTCCAAATACCAAAGAGTACTTTATGCCCTTAAAATCCCAATGAATGTAGACCATTTTAAAGAGAGCATGACTTCTACCTTGGGTGGACAAATTTTCTAAAGTTGATCGGTGGTAATGTCATTTGGTGGCAATATCCAAATGTGGTTCTATTTTGAAAACATTTTTTGAAGGGAACTGCACATATATTTCCTTTTTTTGTGGTTCTATTTTGAAAACTATTTTGAAATAAACTGAACATATTTTCATTTTTATTTTTGAGTTGGAGTCAAGATTAAAATATCTTGTCCTTTCTTATTTCGATTTCAATTCAGAACTTCGAGGTTATGTCCGGCAACAAGAGTGTGATTTTTTTTAGATAAAATCTATTACAAACAGGTCAAAGAGTAAACTGGTTATTTTCCAGTTGCATTTTTATGAACCTGCATATGATAGATGTAAAGCATACTCAAAACTCTAACTTATGAATGATTAAAAAAAGAAGACCAACAAATCACACATAACCTCATAATTTTATTAAGAATACACCTTTTCTCGCTTACATATTGTCTCTACACGTTACTATATTTATTTGATTTTATTTCTTTATTTAATGTTGATTCACACATTAAATTAAAAATTTGTATATAAGTATGAAAACAACATACATATTTTATATCCTCACATTTTGATATTATTTGATATATGGATATTATTGATAAAAAAAACTAAATGTTAATATCTCCCCATTTTAATTTACATTGAGTAGAGATATGAAAACAAAATATTTTTTTTCCTATAGATTTGAAGTTATTTACATTATATAAACATCTGGTATAATTCCATCCAATAGCTATATAAAACCTTGATCCCACTAGTATCATATTTTGTAATGATGATTGTAACGCTTAGCAATTGTACTTTAAATAGTTGTTTGTTATTTTGTGTTGTTGTTTTTCTTAAACTTTAAAAGTGTATGGGGGCGGCTTAAAAAGGGGCGGGCGGGGCGAGGGTGTTTTAAGGCAGGCGGGATATAATTTTTTGTTTTATTTTTTGCTGGCTTGTTGGCTAAGGCGGCCCTTTTGTATATTGCTAATATGTGTTAAGATTTTATTCCGCTCTATTGATAGACCAAATATAGGGACACAATGTACGGTTTTTGGTTTGGTATCACATACCAAAAACTACAAATTAGAAAAGGAATTTCATTCCTTATCTTGTGTAGTTGTGTGTCCAAGGTATTAGCCCAGCTTGTATTTCTTTCTTTCGTTTTTTGCTTGTTTGTTTGTTTCGCTTTCAAACCAAATTTAGAAACGCGCTCTATTAATATTCTTTATACGTATACCAACTTCAAGTACATGTTCACCCGATGAATTGGCCACATTAACTGTTGTGGCTGTGGTCGAGGAGCCATTCGTATTATTGGTTGTATTATTACTGCTACTGCTATTGCCATTACTGGTGGCACTACTGTTACCTCCATCATCGCCATGTTGTTGCATATTATTGTTATTATTGGCTATGTTGCCATTTGCACTGGACAATGGTGTTCGTCGAATACCCCCTGATGATGTATTCGAAGCATTCGAACTTGCCGAATTTGACATATTATTCTTACAATGATGATTGCAATTATTTCCAGCCGATGCTGGTGGCGGTTGTGCTGCATTGCCACTGTAGTCATGTGGTCCACCCACTGTGTGACGGCGCTTTATCGAACGATTTTGTTTATTTTGTATTTGTCGTTTTTTCGTTAGATTCATATCAGTCTTTTCATCTTTTGTTAAAGGAATATTACTGCCACCACCTGCCATGCTGCCGCCATAGCGCGAAGAATAGTTACGACAATTGAACGAAGCCGAACGATAAAGACGATGATCTCTACGTTTCTTATTATATTTATCTAGTAGAAATGATGGTGAAGCCATGGCCAAAGCTTCTTTGGGATCACTTGTTGTAGAACCTTCTGAATCATCTTCGGAGCAACGTTGCTCATGCACCGATGAAGAGAACCTTAAATTTTTACTAGTAGCATAGGCATTTCTAGCTGAAGAAGCTGTTGTCAAGCTACCCTTTAGAGCACCGATTGTTGTAGGTGTGGAGGCGGCCGTGGGCGGGGATGACAGATTCACCCCTCCACCCACACTGCCAATTGAAGAGTTTATTGGTGCCGTGGCTGAATGTTGCAGTTTGTGCGGTGCACCTTTATAGCCTGTCAGAGGTGATGATTTCTCCTTTTCACTACTCGCCGATTTAGCACTGCTACCCATTAGGGTATTTGTTGAGGTACATGAACGACTGATCATTAAATTATTTGCACCCGTCATATTGTCCAGCGGACAGAAATTATGAAAATGTCTTTCGGGAGACTCATCGGCATAGGGAATGTTTTCGGTTTGTAATATATGTTCACCCAATGTATAACGACGTTGCATTGGAAAGTCGGGTGAACCATTTTCATCATTCGACTCAGAGCCACTGCGTAGTTTGCTAAGCTTGGATTCCAGGGTGTCGGTTATGATGCCAAGTGACATTGAACCTGATGAGAAAAAAAAAACAAGAGGGTGAGGTTAATATGTCCAAAATGAAATAAATAATAATGATAACTTATAAAAGACTGTATATAATAGGTCTTCTAATGTGAAAAGCATCAGAATGCCCGCTATTTATAGAAGAGCTTCAGAAAACCTTCTATGTGTAGAAGATTATTAGACAATAACTTCTTTAGGTCTTCTTAGCTTCGGAAAGTTTCCTTCATAGTCCTTCAAATGTAGAGGAAATCATCAAAATCATGAAAAGATCGTCAAAAGGTCTGCTATGTATAGAAAAACTTTGAAGGGTCTTTTATGTATAGAAGATCTCAAAAGATCTTCTATTCTTAGAAGAGCTTCTAAAGGTCTTCTCTGCATAGAAGAGCTTTAAAAGGTGATCTATGCTTAGAAGAACTTCAAAACGTCTTCTATGCTTAGAAGAACTTCAAAAGGTCTTCTATGCTTAGAAGAGCTTCAAAAGGTCTTCTATGCTTAGAAGAGCTTCAAAAGGTCTACAGTATATAAAATAGCTTCAAAAATCCTTCTATGTATGGAATATCATAAAAAGGTCTTTTATGCATAGAAGAGCTTCAAAAGATCTTCTATATACAAAACGCTGCAAAAGGTCTTCTATGTTTAGAAGAGTTTCAAAAGGTCTTTTATGTTGTGATTTCGAAAATTTGACCTTATTTTAATTATGTTCCCACTTACCCGGCTCACTTAAACGACTATTACTGCTCTCATCATCCGTTAGCGTTATTGAAATATCCACACTTTTACGTTGCGTTTCCTTAATACTGCTACCGCTAACACTACCCGAATCTTTCTCATCCAAGCTGGATTTACGTGCATGACTACGTGCCCGACTGCTCAGGAAACCATGATGATCCTTCTTTTTGGATGTTTTGGCCGACGAGGTCGTCGTACTGCTGCTGCTCGACGATGATGCGGTAGCACCCGATTTCGCATAGTCCAATGACTGAAAATGTAAACGTAAAGTAACACCAAAATCATAAATTGTGGGCACAGCACGACGTCTCTGGCGATATTCGGCCGCTTCGGCTGCCGAGCAAGTCGAATCGCGTGACGATGATGATTTAGAGGTAGTAGTAGCATTGGTGCTCGAAAGTGAACGTGTAGTAAGTGTGGAAATATTGGGTGTCGATTTGCATATGTTTTTTAATGTATTCTTGGTGATTGTGGTGAGAGGTGGTAGAGGTGTAGTGATTAAAGAATGTTTTGTGTTCTTGGTGGAGGTGTTGGTGTTTGTGGTGGTATTGGATGTAGAGTGAAAAGATTTAGATTTACTAGTGCTACTACTGGAAGATTTGCTTACCAAACCAATATCATATGCTGCCGGTTCGGGTCGTTTGCTAGGCTTGGGCTTGCCCAAGTTGCGTATGAAACGTGATGTGCTACGCGATGTGGTTGTGGTGCTGGATGAACTGGATTCCCGTTCGGTGAGTCTTTCAATTTTTGAAATGTTATGCAGCAGCATATTAGTTTGGTTTTCTTCCTGCTGTTGTTGTTGCTGCTGTTGTAGGGTGGTGGATCCCGTCGTTGATGACGATGACGAGGGAGCTACATTATTGCCACAAACATCATCGATATCGGGTGCTTCGCCATTTTCAAAGAAATATTCATACTAAAACGAAAAAATACAAAAAAGGAATATAAATTTTCAATATGAGTCTTCTTTCAGAGAAGTTTCAAACTTACATGTGTCAACAGCAATTCCACAATACGACACTGATGTTTCATATCCTTTACGGCCACATCCAAGGCATCATTCGGTGTGCGTATTATCGATGGTCCAAAAATGATGGCCAAATTTTTCGGCTCCATTAAATTAACATCACAATGTTTGCTGACACGATTCAAATGACGAAATACATGTTTCATTGTTTCGTGCGAATACCGTGGCAATGCCTCCAACAGAGTTTTCAATTCAGTTAATCGTTCCATACCCACTTTCTTATCAGCTTCAATAAATTGATTATAAAAGGAACTTGGCAGCAATGCATCGGGTAGACTTCTTATGAATAATTTAAGCAAACTTGAGACCACATTAACATCTTCCCATCTGACATCTGTATTGCAGCGATCCCATGAGAAATCACATTTATTCACTTGATCGCACAGCTCTGATATGGCTGCCTTATTGCCCGGTATACGATAAATGCCAACAACGCCCAAGCCTTTAGTTTCGACAATATTCGTACAGACATCCACAAGAGTGGGCACGTATTCGTTGTTCTTGGACTGGAACAAAAAAGTGTAGCAGATTAGAAAATAAGTTACAAGTACGACAACATTTTCATTAAAAATCTGCGCTTAGTTGTGGAGAAAAATTTCTTAAAAATCTGTTCTTAGTTGTGAAAAAAAATCTTTAAAAACCAGCGCTTATTGTCGTACAAGTTGTGGAAATTTTTTTTTAAAAATCTTATTGTCATACAAGTTGTGGAGAAAAAATTCTTTAAAAATTCAGGCCTATTGTCCTACAAGTTGGGGAGAAATTCTATAAAAATCCATGCTTATTGTCTAAAAAATGCTCTTTTAGAACTTTTAGTCTAAGATCTTACTTTAAGAAGTGTTATAAAAACTCCCCTTTTGTGGACTTTAGTGTAAGCTAACAAAATTCTTTTTATCAAAACCACACTCACCATGGGACACGTTTTCAATGGTACACCAATTGAACCGACAGTTTTCGACGACGATGACAAATTGGATGGTGATAAATCGGCACTGTGCCCGCTACTGCTACTACCACCGCCACGACGAAACAATAGATCTTTCCAATTTTTGGCTTTTGGCGAACCCAAATCTTTGTCGGGTATATTTTTGTGTGAAGATGATTTGCGTGTTTTCATAACAGGCGATATTGAATCAGTTGCTTCTAATTCGCTACGTGACGTTGAACTTAAGGGTGAATGTTCGGCTTGTAAATGTTGTTGACCGCTGCCGCTTCCTGATTGTTGTTGCTGTTGTACATTGTCATCACAGTAATTGCTGTTGTGTGTTGTTGTAGACATGCTAGCGGGAGTTTTTTGCGGTTCCGCTAACTGTTTACCTTGAGGATCCTGTGATATAAAATGAAATTAATTTTAATTTTATTTATCTCTAAAATTTTTAAATATTTGTCTCTTACATTGTCATTAAATATTAAACTATTCTTCCATTGCAATAAACCGTATATCCTTTTCATTTCAGCACCACTCTTCGTTTTAAATAGAATATCGGTATGCGGCTGATTGTTCGTTTCCGTTGTTTGTTGTTGCTGTGTTGACGAGGAACTACCGGTCGATGATGTCAATTTGTCGGGAACATCATCAATATTTAATTCATTGCCTAATGTGGCTATCGGTGAGGGTTTCGATTGCATGCGAAATACATATTTCTTTTTATCTGATTCGTCAAAGATTTCAAAGTTTCTAATGTCGAGTTCAAGTACCTAAAAATAAAAAAAAATATTTATATAATTATAATAATATAATATATTTAAATGATATACTCACATTGCTATCTGATTTCGTATTACGACTGGGATATATTCTTAACATATCACCTTTAATTTCGATTTTAACTTGGCGCCATGAACGATATTCGGATTGTCGCTAAAATAAAAAAGAGAGTAAATTAGACTTACTTAGGTTATATGAGAGGGGATTTTGGGGAGAATGTATTTAAAATCTTTAAAATTTGGGGCATGAAATAATTCATAGATTTTCGAATGACATGTGTATAGGCTGATTGAAGTTGGTTCATAAGTAGAAGGGTCCGGTAGAAGGATGTACACATACAACCAAAATCATTTGTTAAGCTTTATTTAAACCGGACCCGTCCAAGTTCGTTTAAGGAGTTTAAATGTATTCTATATAATATAAATCGTAGAAGCCCCTCTTGTGTATGCCCAAAGTGGTGCTGGGTATCATACAATCCGGTCAAACTTTGATATTTTCCTATTTATTTCTCTTTCGAGATGAGACACATGATAAAAAGGAAAGTCAATTTCCGACGAATTTCGCCGTTGGTTATGCGGCTCATCATGCACATTGAGCAATGTGGCTTACAAATGTTGTTACTTGATACGAGTTAAATTCAACCGTGTCAAGGTTCGAAAATTTGTCATCACACCAGAACATCCCTTTTCAGAGCAGATTTTTATACCCTCCACCATAGTATGGAGGGTATATTAGTTTTGTTTTTTCGTTTGTAACGCATCGAAATACTCTTTTCCGACCCTATAAAGTATATATATTCTTGATCAGCGTAAAATTCTAAGACGATTTATGCATGTCCGTCTGTCCGTCTGTCTGTTGTAATCACTCTAGCGTCTAAACGAATTGAGATAGAGCCCCAAAATTTTGCATAGAGTCGTCTTTTGTCTGCAGGCAGGTCAAGTTCGAAGATGGGCTATATCGGTCCACGTTTAGGCATAGCTCCCATATAAGGGTACCCCCAAATTTTCGGTATTTTGAGGTTCTTGAGCGTGTTTTTCAACCGAATTCGCTGAAATTTGGTACCTTGAGTTCTTATTGGGTAGCAAATATCCCCACTAAAAATTATAAATATAGGTCAATTTTTTCGGACAGCCCCCATGTAAGGGCACCCACAAATTTCGGTATTTTGAGGTTCTTAAGCGTGTTTTTCAACCGAGTTCTCTGAAATTTGCTACATTGGGTTCCTATTGGGTACTAAATTTCTCCATAAAAAATTATGAATATATTTCCACTTTTTCTGGTAGTCCCCATATAACGGTACCAACTCCAAATTTTCAGTATTTTGGGGGTTTTGATCGTATTTTTCCGCCGAATTAGCTGTAATTTAGTATATTGAGTTCTTAATAGGTACCCACAAAAAATTATGAATATAGATCCATTTTTTCGGATAGCCCCCATATAAGGATACCCCCAATTTTTGGTATTTTGTGGTTCTTGAGCGCGTTTATCAACCGAATTTGCTGCAATTTGGTATTTTGTAGTCGTATATGGTAACAAATCTCTCTACAAAAAATTATTAATATTCGCCCCCTTTTTGGGGTAGTCCCCACATAAACCCCTTTTTTATATTAAAATAGTTATCTGATTTGTTACGCGTTTTTAGTTTGGTTCTAATACTCTGTTGTAATCATTTCACCTGCGGAGGATAGCGAGATAAAAAATTAGAACGTAAGGTTCGATAATGAACTATAGCCGCATTTAGACCTAGCCCCTGTGTGGAGGTACCAGAAGAAGTGGACCGATATTCCCCATCTTCGAATTTGAACTAAGTTTGGAAGAAATAATAATAATAAGCAACGGATTTGGTCCAAAGAAACATGGGATCTAGAACCAATATTTCGATGAGGCACATTTTCAACGTGTTAAAGTGTATACACCGTCATTAGCTGTAAGGCTGAGGGTATAATTATCCATTAAAAATTTCTGAAATTTGTATTATTGTTTACATTATGACATGTTCCCTATATTTTTATTTCTAGTACCTGTCTGTATATCTATGGTGGAGGGTATCCAAAGTTCGGCCCGGCCGAACTTAACGCTTTTTCACTTGTTCTATTCTTTATTTTCCTTTCAGTTTTTTATTTAACAAATGAATTCTTCTTTCAACTTACTTTGCCTTGTATTGATGATGATTTGATTTCCATTTCCGTTTCAAAGATTTCCATATCGGTTGAAATATCTTTTGATTCCATTTTACCGTTTAGATCAATACCACTGAGGCTATCAATGTGAACGCTGTGTGTTTAAAAGGAAACAGAGAAAAACAACGACATTAGTACCAGCAATGAACAAAAAAATATTCCACCTTACCTGTGTCTTAGATCACTATTTACAGATGTTCTACGACTACTACAAGATGCATCCAATTTCAAATCTTCCAAGGCATCCAATGAATCACTGGTACTATCAGCACCACCACCACCCACTGTATCATATATTGGATCAGGATGTTCCTCAATGTGCTGTTGTTGAGATTTTGTGGATTTCGTGGAGAGCGTTTCCGCTATGCTGCTGGTTGATGTGTTGGCCAGCGATGTGGCCGATGTATCATGATAGTCATCATTGGTAGCACGTAAATATGAAATGCGACGCATTGGTTTCGAATCATCGAATGAAGACATGGGTCTGAAACGTCTTATAACATTGCTGCCGCTGCTGCTACCGCCTGAAGCTGTGGATGAGGGTTGTACTGAGGCCGCTGTGGTTAGACAAAAAATTGAGAGTGAGATAAGATTGATTAATTTTAGAATATAAGAAAAAATAAAAAATAAATTGTGGTACATCTGTGTGTAATTGTAAAAAGTTTTGTAATGATGAGCAATAGTATTGAACAGAAATAGTTTTAACAAATTTCCCCAAAGTGTTATCTGTGTATCTTCAGTATTTGTGTAAATTCAAATGGTTAGAATTTACAAGGAGTTATACCTCTCACGTTTGTTGTTTGTGTAGTTCCTGATGCGGATTTTATATTCGTTTCAACTACTGTTGTACCGTTATTAACATCACCTTCTGCAATATCGGCCAATGTTGATTTTATTTCATTTGTATCTGCCGCCGTTAGTTTACTTCCATACTCTGAAAGCACAGCAAAGATAATGAAATCAAATTAGTGCGTGCTTAAGCTCGCAGGAGGAACCTTTTATAGCCGCAAAAAGCGGTACATAAATAATAATGAGTTTATTAATAATGCAGGATATTATTGCATCTTGAGTCATTGCGGCAGAGAAGAAATTATAAAAAAAGCAAAATTATAATAATAAACCAGTGAGCGGAGCAGTATAGTCGGACCGGGCCGACCATACGATACCCTACACAACTACCACGAACTAACTTTCTGAGGATGTTTATTCCGAGTCTGAGTAATATTTCGTGATATTTGCCCCCGCTTGTCCGATTAGAGGTTAACAACACCTCTTCCTTACTTTTTTCGGATATTCAGTACAGTCCTTCTAATTACTTGTCCAGATTACCTTCACGGTGGGTGTGTTGTGATTTTCGGATTATACTCTACTCGAAAACACACAAAAAATTATGTTTTCGGTCCATTTCATCCCAAAATTTTAATCTGATCATCACCGAAAGTTGTAGGCGTTGTTCTTGACCATAATAATATTTCTCCCTCTTATGTGGTAATGGGTTACTAAATAATATCTGAATACATAAGCACCTGTAAATATTTTACTGTAACTCCCACATCTGAGTAGATACATCACTATATTTGGTATCAATTTATATGCTATCAACTCCTGGGGTTTACATCCTCCAGGAGTAAATATATATGCCATAGAATACAAATTTTGTCATTTTTCACACAAAAGTCAGGGTCCATTTGACCCGCTAAATATTGATCGATCTTTATCAAAACATGCATGCTTATTCTCTGGCCCGACCCCCTTCTCCATGCAAAAATTCCCGGTGTTTGGGCCATAATTGCGGCCTCTGGAGCGACCAGAAAAACCGACAAAAATTTAGTATTTGGTCCATTTCATCCCCTAAATATTAACCGATCTTTTCCGAAAACAATAGGGGTCTTCATTGGCCAGAACCCATCCTACATGCAAAATTTCGTGAAGATTGGTCCATAACTGTGGCCTGTATCGTGTTTACAAATTATAATGGACAGACGGACGGACGGACGGACACACATGTCTACATCGATTCAGCTAGTCGAGATATGACGATCGGTATACTTAATGGTGGGTCTAGGACCAATATTTCGCGGCGTTACAAACATTTGGGGCTGCACAAAGCTATAATACCCTGACAACATAGTTGTGTAGGGTATAAAAAGTTAGGAAGCGGGGGTAATGTGTGTGAAGAAATTGCAAACGATTAGTGGTGAAATTAAGGTCTCAATGTAAAAAAATTTTAACACATACAAGCGCAAAATTAATTCGGATAGACCCATAGTTACTTTTAAGGACATACAGTCGCAATCGCTTATAACGACAGCCAAGGGAAGGCGAAATTGGTCGCTATAATCCATATGTCGTTATAAGATATTAAAGATATTAAAGAAAGCACAGAACTTCTCTCGGGACTTTTGGATGCAGTTCTTATAAACTATTTCGACTGTATATAGCATCAAAGGCAAGTCTGTGGATACAGCCTTACATGAGGTGGTTGGACGTATGGAGACGAATATGGAGTCCTCGATATTGAAGGAGCCTTCAACAATGTGAAACTAGAGGCTATCCATTCTTCTCTCGTAAGCTCAGGTATCACCTCACTTTTACAGACTGGATTGATAGGATGCTGGAAAGCAGAATTATCAACTCGTCCTCAGGAGAGAGTTCCGTGAGGAAATCTACCAACAGAGTCACATCCTCTTCTATGCCTTCTGGTGATAAATGAGAAACTGCTGAAATTCGACCATATTAAAATAAAGGTTGTAGCATATGCCGATAATGTAGTCTTGCTAGTCGGTTGGAAGTTTCTGACGACCATTTCAGATATTATGGTGGGCGCCTTTCAACTCTGTCCGACTGGGTACACGCCAATGGTCTCCGTGTAAACCCCACTAAGACAGAATTGATGGTCTTTACTAGGAAACGTGAGATTCCAAATTTCCGCTTGTCGTCTTTGGAAGCAAAATATCTTGGCACAATCCTTGACCACAAATTAACTTGGAATAGAAATTTTGAGGAAAGCTCTAAGAATGGTCTAATAACACTCTATTCCTGCAAGAACTCCATATGTAAAAGTTGGGGACTAAAACCAGAGATCACAATTGGCTGTATGTGACGGTCGTATTCCTCATTCATACATATGGGTGCCTTGTATGGTGGCAGGAGGTCAACAAAAAGATACTGCTGACTAAAATGAACACGGTACAGCGATCGGCTTCGATCCTGACTACCGGTGGGCTAGGAAGCACACCACAGGCAGCCTTGAATGAGATCTTGAACCTCCAACCACTGGACTCTCTGATTAAATTCCAGGCAGCTAGATGTGCCCTGGGGCACCGAGAAACGGATGCGGTAGTCCGGCGGCCCTCAAGGCTTGAAAGTCGTGCACTATAAACTCAAAAGCAATTCTTGATTGCAAGGCTGCTCTGTATGATATATGCGATTGAGAGATCTGTGCAACCACCCATTGGCAAAATCCGCTTGATCTACGGCGAAGTAGTCGGCAACAGATGGTCAAGAGAACCTGGTTGCTGAATCTCGAAAGCTATTTGGCCTCCACTCGCCGAAGAAGAGAGATATTAAAATTATTGGGGGGATCGTAACAGGTCACTGCAAGATTAGATTCCTCACTTCGAAATGGGACTCCAACGGAGATGATTACTGTAGTCTATGTGAGGACGAAGAGGATCTAGAAACAATTGAACATATCCTTCGTAGATGTCCCCCGCTTAGAGACAGAAGACACAGGTAGTTTGGAAGATATTAAATTGATAACCTAGCTTTCTTCTCCAAAATAGACCCCAATCAGATCCTGGGATTTGTCAAAAATTTGGCATGGAGCCTTCTAGGCTCTCCAACTCCAACTATTTTCCCCTCTTTCATTCTCTTTTCTTTTCCCCTTTTCTTTTCAGGTATCAAGGATGATCACAATGGACAATTGTCTCTGAGTGAACGGTTGTAAATAGCAACCGTACATCCTCAACCTAACCTAACCTCAATAAACCTCCGAAATATTCTAAATAATTTTAATACCTCAAAATTACCATATATTGAGATCTCAAACAAGAATGTATATATATAGTCCTATTGAGGGAGGACTCATATCTAGAAAGGTCCAGAGATAACTTATTTCCTTATAAGGTACTGAAATAAATCTAATACCTCCAAAGAAACTTAAAACCTCAAATTGTATGGGAATCTCAGCCGTTCTCTATTTATAAAAAATTTTCGAAAGATCCTCAATCGATAATCTCAGATATACGTCCTCTGAAAGGTTTCTTACAATAATTCAAAAATTACCGTACCACCTCCGAGTTATTCTAAATAATGGTATTCAATCTATATTAAGACCTCAAGCATGTCTTTGGAAAATTATTATATTTTAGGAGACCTCAGCGATTATCTATTTACAAAAATCTTAAAAAGATCAGTAAACTATGGTATATTCCTATGGTGGGTTAAAGACATTTCTACATAAGAATGGGTAGGTTTATTCCTTTGGCGGGTTAAGGACAAATCAAAGCGTTACACATGAAGCAGATTTTTGGCAAATAATTAAATTAAATATAAATATATATTCCAACTCACTGTTATTAGTTTGATGATCGATTGTTGCATTGGCCACACTGGCCTTATAGATTTCCATGCGACTAAAACGATGGCCATCGACCACAGATGATGAGGACGATGAGGATGTTGCGGATGTTCCCGCTGATGCGATTGTTACTGGTGTTGAGGATAGATTAGTTGTTGTTGCTGCGGATGTTGTTGCCGTTGCAGAACTTGGAACTGTCATCTTTGGCGCCGTTGCTGATTGTTGTTGATGATGATGCTGATACACATGCTGTTGGTGTAATTGGCTGTGCATGTGTTGCTGCACCTGCTGCATTTGATGCAATGGAAGATGATGCAGTGAATCATATAAAACACTTGGCTTTTTCATAATGTTGCTGCCCGTGTTGTTGCTGCTGCTGTTGCTATTATTGCCTGGAGCTGTAGATGATGCCATTGTTGCTGCTGTTGTTGTAGATTCAATGGCATTTGTGTTGATAGACAAAGGCTTGAAAGGATCAAAACCTCGGGCTAAATGTGAAACCAATTTGCTTTCAAATCTAAAAGAAAGTCGAATAGAAGAGATAAACGAAATGTAAAAATTAAAAGCCAACCACATTCGCATATGTATATATGAAACGAACAACCACGAAACAAACATCCAACCAATGACCGAACCGACCGAACATTCAGCAAAGGTGATAAGATATTCCAATTGACAATATATGGAAATACACAAAATAGTGTTGTTTCTAATGGACCCCGATAGAGTGATAGGCAGGCAGTGTTTTTTTTTGGTTTGCTGGTCCGGTTCAGTAACTACAGGAGCCAATAGCCCCAGACAGCTAGTCCATTTGCATATGGCTCCTAAGGCTGCTGGCTGGCTAGCTGGATGTCCAGTTCGTTGGTCGATTGTTACACGATGTTGTTGTTGTTTTGGGGATTACTTACACTTTGTTAGTGACACCAGTTTCCTGCAATGTTTCCATGAATTCATAATCCTTATGGTATTTATCACGCAACATTGAACTGCTGCCGTTTGTGGTGCTGCTGGAGCTAATGCCAGAGCTGCTACTGTTGGTGGTGGTGGCGGCAAGTCTCTGTTGTTGACTACGAGCCGTTGTTGAACCATAGATTCCACCAGCACCACTACCTCCAGTTGTACTGGAGCCACCTAAATTCGGTGCGTAATGCATATCACAGTTTGCTGTTAGTAATTCTCTCGTACTGGACGTCGATGAAGTGGCCGACAGTGGTTGTTTAACTAAGGTACGCACTTGTCCTCGTGCCGTTGCATTGCTGCTGCTACTGTTGTTGTTATTGTGAAAACTTAAACCGCCAACAACGGCTGATGATGATGAACCGGATCCCCCCACAGATGTCGATGATGTTGAGACCATCGACAATTGTGGACTGCCTGAGGGTGGTGTATGAGGAAAGAAATGTTGTTGTTGTTGCTGCTGTTGTTGTTGTTGATGGACATTAGGTAGCGGTGATTTGAGAAATTCTTCCTTTTGTTTTATCGATTCACGCAAGCGTATCATTAAATCGCTGGTATCAACAGCAGCATTGGAAGCATAAAATGCGGCAGCATTTTGCTGTTGTTGCAATTGTTGTTGGCGGGTTAATACTGTTAGATTTGCTGGTGGTGAACTGGAAAAAGGGAGAAGAAAAAGAAAAGACGGGAAATTAAAATAATTTTTATAATAAGGGTATCTAGAGAAAAAATACAGATGTGGATTAAAACTAATTTAGTATTGGAGACCTCAGAAGGCATGTAGAGAACTTTTCTAAAAAATCAGTAGAATAAAGACAGCTTCAAAATTTGTTATTTAAATGGAGGTGACACTTAAACAATTTTTACATGAAGCTAATCTTCTTTTAAAAAATTGATCTACATTAAAAATCGAAAGAAATAGCAATGAAGTGTTTTTAACCGAAGATAGGAGTCTAAGAGATTCTGGTACATCATATAAAAATAATTGAAGGATTAAAAAAGGATTAATCTCTAGAAGGTCCTACACAACAATCTGGTATTTGAACTTGATCCTAGTATGAATGAAATTTTACAATGATCCAAGCTTATCCCTTCGATAATCCCGCCGGACAGACGTTTCTAAATCGACTTCAAACTGTTTACAAAGGATTTGGTATCATACGAGGGCAAAGCGCGGTATAAACAGAAAAAAGTTAAGTGTTTTGGAAACTTCCATATCTGTTAAGAACACATGTAAAATTCTGTTTCGATCTGGCAACTCCTTCATATAGAAACAGGTGTTCAAAAAAGACACATCCTCAATATTTTTACGATGTAAACGCCCATTTCTTATTTCTTCATTGTAAAAAAAAATTGCGGATGCATCTTTTTCGAACATCTTTCCCTATATGAAGAAATTGACAGATCGATCATAACGAAGATGGAAGTTTCCAAAAACTTAACTTTTTTAACTAAAGCTTGACACAGGTTAAAGGTTGCAGTCTCATAGAAGAACTATCTTTTATTGAAAACATCAAAGGAGTCCTTACGATGATATGCATGAAAATCACTAGAAAATATCAAAAACAGAATCGAAGAAGCCTCATAAAAGAACATCTTCTCAACATATAGAGGACCAATGTACGATGATGTTTGGAAAGTATTAATATTGTAATAGACCTCGTAAATCGAATACACTGATGTACGGTACATTTCTAGAAATTTGTTTTCTATATTAAAATTCTTTATAATATCTTCCATCTATACAAGACATCTAGAAGGTATTCATAAGGTGATCCAAAATATAAAAGACCTTTCATTTATAAAAGACCATCGAATGGTCTACTAACCACAGAAGACTTTTGAGGCGTGTTATATCTATAGGAGAACTCTGAAAGGTATTCTTATTATGAATGACCTTTATAAGACTTTTGAATAAAGTTCATCTTTATAAGGTCGGCCTTCTAACCATAAAATGCCTGTAGAAGTTATTCTAACATAAGGAAGACACTTAAAAGGTGATCTAACGGAAGGAGATTTCTACAACGGGGTTTAACTATAAAGGCCCTCATAAAGAACTTCAACAGAATTTCTTCTTAGAAGACCTCCATAAGATTGTACAAAAATATATGTCGATCGTAGTCTAGGAACAGCAATCGGTGCAGTATTTTCACAAGGCATATAGACGCACTTTTCTGATCTTTTAAAGAGACATTTGAAGTCACAAAAGACTTCGAAAAATTCAGAATTGAATTTATTTCAAAATCTTCCGCCAGTTGGTAGGAATTCCTAATATATATGCTATGCTGGCCTTCAGAACCACAATCAATCCATGTTATTCCTTTCGCACATCTCCCTCAACCTAACTCTGCTGTAAACTATTTGACATTAGAATATTTAATTTTTTTTCTCAAATATCTGTCATTCATGGTTTCTTATCTTTATAATTGTTTTTTTTTTTATTCTTTTGTATTATAAAATAATTTTTATAATTTTATTTTAGCATGATTCATTGGGTTGAAGATTTGCGGTTTCATTTATATTTTTTTCATTATTATTAGTTTTTGAGTTTATCTGTATAATTTGATCGCTGATGCATCAACCACCGTCAGCCAGCGAACAAAGTTAACCAGTATGTCTACCAATCCCATATTTGCATATTTGCGATTTGTGTGATTATAGACAGGTTAAATGTTGTCATTCGGCGTAGGCAATGGATAAGCAACTATTTTTTTTTTGTCGAATAGTTCTCTTCATTTTGGGAATGTATTTCGGATGAATTGTTAATTTTTAAATAATTAAATTGGTAATTTAGATAATTTTGGTAATTGGAATTACACAGTTTGAATATTAACAATATTTGTAATAAAAAACTATCAGAAGATGTTGGACTTATTTTTGATTAAAATTTCAATAAACCACAACCACAAGTGATATATTTATATAGATATGCTTCTACGTCAACTGTATTCGAACGACCTGGACGTCTAGCAAATATTGTCTGTTGTCAGATTTCAAATAAAATTATTCACGACAGCAATGTTCATAGGATAAAGATTTGATCGCCAAAATTCGTTTATATTTTGAAGCAAAGGATAAATTGTCTAACAACTAATTTGAAAGTATCGTTAGGGGGTTGCCGATTGATTTGCAACCCTTCAACCTTTGTGTAGTATACAAAATAGTATTACCTAAGAAAGTCGCAGGACTTTTATTTTAAAGGTTTAATGATTTTTTTTTAGAAATTGTGACCATTTGGAATAGACCGATAGACGCATACATTTAAGCATTGCCTATTTTTCATGAATACATTGTAATGTAAATAAAGTTTTTGGGAGAGGAGGTTCTGTTACCTTCCCCACAGAGGATTAACATTTTGAAGTGGACCGATAGATAGGCTCCATTTTGTTTGTCTTACCTAGATTTCCTAAAAAAACTACAATTTGCAAAGCTAGGATCAAATCCAAAAATTTCAAAAGTTGTGATCTGATGGCTCCATTTTTTGGTATTTATCAAAAGCATACGCTTTGTAAAGTTTGATCCAAATCAGGGAGAATCCGATTCATCGAATTTTCACTATATACCAGATGGAGAGGAAGATAGTCTCCATCTTTGAACATGATCGAAATTTAAAAGAAATTTTACTATGACCAATGTTTATAGAGAAAATAGAAGAGAAGAAGTCACATAGAAGAACTATCCTCTATAAGGTATTATATTTATAAAAAGGTCATCTATCTATAGGCTACATCAAAACATGTATTAATTTTATAAAAAACCCCAAGGGTCTGTTTTGTCTAAAGAAGATATTCGGTAGGTATAGAGGAATTATATATCATGATTTGTATATAGTATTAAATTTTTAATAGACCTCTGGAAGTATTCGATCTCCGGAACATTTCCGGAAAGTTATATTTTGTCTATAAAACGCCTTCATAATGCCTTCGATCTTTAGAATACCTGAATAAGGTTTTTCATCCATAAAAGGTCTCCAAAGGTCTCCAAGGGTATTAAGCTATAGAGGTCCTCTTAAATAGTTCTTCTTCTTAATATAAAAGATTGATCTCCAGAATATTTTATAAAGGCAAATTCTAGAAGGTCCTCCAAATATGATCTCTGGATGATCGTCTATCTATAAGATCTTCTAAATTTAGAAAATCTCCTTGAGGTTTTTCGAATATAAAAGGGGTTTAGTATAAAAGATATCCAGAAGATTTTATAAATGTAGACGGCTTCTAGAAGGTCTTCCAAATAGGATCTCTGGATCACAATCTCTATCTATAAGATATTTAACTTTAGAAAAACTCTTGAAGTCTTCTATAATTGTATTCTTGTATAGAATACCTATAGAAATACCCTTTGATATGCATTACTATAAACGTTTTATAGATAATATCTACTATGGAAGTCGACTAGAAGTTTTATCTCCTATAGGATGTCTTCTATCGATAGAAATCTCCTCTATATCTAGATGCAAGAGAAGGTAAGGTATATATAAAATATCTTTTAGAACATTAAGCTTTCCGGGGAACTTCCATCCAAGGTTTTCTACAATCAATAGAAAACATTTAAAAAATCGAAATTATCCTGCAGAAGTCAGCTAGAAGTTTTAGGTCTTCGGAATTCTATATACTATGTAAATATCTTCCATCTATAGAAGCCCTGTAGAATGTAGGTAAAATATAATTAGATGTACTTCCAGAATATCATAGCTAAATGTTAGACCAATTGCCGCAAAATTTTGCATATAGGAGGTTTTCTATCGATAGAAATCTCCTCTATATCAAAATGCAAGAGAAGGTAAGGTATATATAAAATATCTTTTAGGACATTAAGCTTTCCGGGGGACTTTCATCCAAGGTTTTCTACAATCAATAGAAAACATTTAGAAAATCGAAATTATCCTGCAGAAGTCAGCTAGAAGTTTTAGGTCTTCGGAATTCTATATACTATATAAATATCTTCCATCTATAGTAGGTAAAATATATTTAGATGTACTTCCAGAACTTTATAGCTAAATGTTAGACCAATTGCCGCAAAATTTTCACAAAGTACTGAAGTTATTATAAAATAACGCGTGTCAAGTTTTATTGAAATCGGTTTGCGATTTATATAAAGCTTCCATATATATTCGTCCGATTGTATGTAAAAACTGTACCTAAAGTCGCTCCATTTCTTTCGATTTGCACGAAATATGGCACACCATACTGAATTGAGTCTAGAATGATGTGTGATAAGTTTCGTGAAAATCGGTTCAGATTTAGATATAGCTCCCATATATATTCGTCCGATTTTATGTTAATTGAGCACAAAAGCTCCTATATTTCTTTCGATTTGCACGAAATTTGGCATATCATACTGAATTGAGTCTAGAATGATGTGTGCTAAGTTCCATGTAAATCAGTTCAGATGTAGATGTAGCTCCCATTTATATTTTCGTCCGATTTTATGTAAATAGTGTACCAAATAGTGTATATATTTCGAACTACTTTCCTTACTGGTTTAAGAATACTTTTTTGTGATCTAGACGTGGATTTTTAAGAATATTTTTGAAGCTTCTGGAGGCGTGAATTAAAAAAATGTAAACAATATTTGAACTCCAGTCTTGCATCTACATACATAGTTTGCTTTGATTCTTTGACACTATGCACGGATTTCCTGATAATTATCAACAAATTGAAATCCATAGAATTTAGCGGTGTTTTATATAGCATCATTATTAGGGTACTAAACATTTCAAAATTAGTTTATTTACAAAAAAAATATGATTAAAAATAAAAAATTATATCTAAAATTCATATCCCCACCTTTGACACGGTTTACAACACTTTTGACAGAAACAATTTAAAATTGCATCGAGTGGAGTCATATTGTTGTTGTTGTTGGTAAGTCCAAGCTTCCGCTGAGCCAGACTAGCTGCCTAGTTAGCCATACTTTTCGCTATATAGTTGTATAAATACTGTTATACTCGTATTGTTGTTGTTGCGGTTGTGTTTTAATTTCTATATTTTTGCAAATTGTTTATTTTCTTTGCAATTTTATATTTTCTTTTGAAAAATAAAATTTATATTCATTGAAACAATTATATATTTTCATTAAAATATTTAACTGTAATAAAAAACAGGCACAGACACACACATAAATATGATTAGTAAAATAAGGCACGCGACTAAAAAACACAATAACAAATAAAACCAACGAAACTTGGTCAATACAATAACACAACAATGAGGCTTAAATTCCAATGATTACTAAATGAGGTTTTTTTTGAAGAGACAAATTTGGATTTGAAGAGTGAACACAGGCCCGCAAAACAAAACCGAAACGATGACAATAGCACGCAAAAAAACTGGGAGTGGTTGTTGGTTTGAATTATTTTTGTTTTTGTAATTTTTTTATTTTTGTAAAAACGAAAGTGCGAAAATATTTTCAGTTCCGCCACTTTTAGTTATATGCCACACTTTTATGTTGCACGTTTATTTATTTTTATATTTTTAAATTTTCTTATCAGATGTGGCAAAAAAATCTCAACCAAACACAAAACACTTTTCTCAAAGACTGTGGCGTTAAACTACGAGATTTAAACGTGATGATGATGATGATCTGGTTTGCTTAGTCAGACTCGTTGGTGGGTTGGTAAGAAGCGAAATAAAGTCATCGGAATATGCAAAAACTAAAAAAAAGAACACCAGCCACTTAAAGTGTTGCAACTAAGCCTAATGTTACCGCAAAAAATTACCCCGCGGTAAATATCACAATTTCGAAATGTTTCGTTTATTTTCGTTTTTCTTGTATTCTAAGGTTCCGCGAAGAGAAACCCTAAACTAATACACGACGACGACGACCCCGATAATTGAAATCAATCACGGACGCAATACAATCGGACAATATTTTGTCCGCCCGCTTGACGGACAACAACTGCCATTAACTGGCTGGCTGGGGGAACAAAATTCATTGTTGTCATAAAACAAAATGAGACAAGGTGGTCACATACCTTGAAATACTCTTAAAATTCTACCCAAAGAGTTCCTCCGGGTGGGTACTCACCGCCATTACGCTCTGCTTGGCTGTCGTAGAAGAAAGTAATGCGAAGAAGAAGCATTGAGGGTGACGTTTATGGCACCAAAATAAAAATATTTTTTGAATTTTGATTTTTGCAGCTAGCCTTTATTCGAGCTAAGCTTGCTCACAAATAGCGCTTCTACTTCTTAAGAGACATTATTAATCGATGATATGCGACAATAATTACTTATTTTTTATACGTTTTTGGCTCGTGCTAACGTGGCTAACAGAGACTAAGATAGAATGCTAATACGAGGTTGCAATGATCAGGGTGGTTTCGGGAGGAGAATAACATTGATAGAGAGCTATTGTAGAGATTGAATACCCACCAGCTGTCTTCTATAGGTAGAAGGCCTGCTAGGGGCCTTCTGTGCTCTAGGCGTGGATTTTTTAAATATATTTTTTGAAGAGCCTTCTGAGCTCTAGGTGTGGAATTTTTAAAAATATTTTTTCAGACACCATCAGAGCTCTAGGCGTTGATTTTTTAAAAATATTTTTTCAAGCAACATCAGAGCTCTAGGCGTGGATTTTTTAAAAATATTTTTTCAAGCTCCATCATAGCTCTAGGCGTGAAATTTTGTAAATATATTTTTTCAAGCAACATCGGAGCTCTAGGCGTGGATTTTTTAAAAATATTTTTTCAAGCTCCATCATAGCTCTAGGCGTGAAATTTTGTAAATATATTTTTTCAAGCAACATCGGAGCTCTAGGCGTGGATTTTTTAAAAATATTTTTTCAAGCTCCATCATAGCTCTAGGCGTGAAATTTTGTAAATATATTTTTTCAAGCAACATCGGAGCTCTAGGCGTGGATTTTTTAAAAATATTTTTTCAAGCTCCATCATAGCTCTAGGCGTGAAATTTTGTAAATATATTTTTTCAAGCAACATCGGAGCTCTAGGCGTGGATTTTTTAAAAATATTTTTTCAAGCTCCATCATAGCTCTAGGCGTGAAATTTTGTAAATATATTTTTTCAAGCAACATCGGAGCTCTAGGCGTGGATTTTTTAAAAATATTTTTTCAAGCTCCATCATAGCTGAAATTTTGTAAATATATTTTTTGAAGAGCCTTCTGGGCAATAGGAGTGGATTTTTTAAATATATTTTTTGAACAGCCTTCTGAGCTCTAGGCGTGGATTTTTTAAATATATTTTTTGAACAGCCTTCTGAGCTCTAGGCGTGGATTTTTTAAATATATTTTTTGAACAGCCTTCTGAGCTCTAGGCGTGGATTTTTTAAATATATTTTTTGAACAACCTTCTGAGCTCTAGGCGTGGATTTTTTAAATATATTTTTTGAACAGCCTTCTGAGCTCTAGGCGTGGATTTTTTAAATATATTTTTTGAACAGCCTTCTGAGCTCTAGGCGTGGATTTTTTAAATATATTTTTTGAACAGCCTTCTGAGCTCTAGGCGTGGATTTTTTAAATATATTTTTTGAACAGCCTTCTGAGCTCTAGGCGTGGATTTTTTAAATATATTTTTTGAACAGCCTTCTGAGCTCTAGGCGTGGATTTTTTAAATATATTTTTTGAACAGCCTTCTGAGCTCTAGGCGTGGATTTTTTAAATATATTTTTTGAACAGCCTTCTGAGCTCTAGGCGTGGATTTTTTAAATATATTTTTTGAACAGCCTTCTGAGCTCTAGGCGTGGATTTTTTAAATATATTTTTTGAACAGCCTTCTGAGCTCTAGGCGTGGATTTTTTAAATATATTTTTTGAACAGCCTTCTGAGCTCTAGGCGTGGATTTTTTAAATATATTTTTTGAACAGCCTTCTGAGCTCTAGGCGTGGATTTTTTAAATATATTTTTTGAACAGCCTTCTGAGCTCTAGGCGTGGATTTTTTAAATATATTTTTTGAACAGCCTTCTGAGCTCTAGGCGTGGATTTTTTAAATATATTTTTTGAACAGCCTTCTGAGCTCTAGGCGTGGATTTTTTAAATATATTTTTTGAGGAGCCTTCTGAGCTCTAGGCGTGGAATTTTAAAATATATTTTTTGAGGAGCCTTCTGAGCTCTAGGCGTGGAATTTTTAAATATATTTTTTGAACAGCCTTCTGAGCTCTAGGCGTGGATTTTTTAAATATATTTTTTGAACAGCCTTCTGAGCTCTAGGCGTGGAATTTTTAAATATATTTTTTGAGGAGCCTTCTGAGCTCTTGGCGTGGAATTTTAAAATATATTTTTTTAAGAGCCTTCTGAGCTCTAGGCGTGGAATTTTTAAATATATTTTTTGAGGAGCCTTCTGAGCTCTTGGCGTGGAATTTTAAAATATATTTTTTTAAGAGCCTTCTGAGCTCTAGGCGTGGAATTTTTAAATATATTTTTGGAAGGATCTGATAACCTCTAGCGTGGATTCTCTAGGAATAATTTCCCGTCATTTCCATACTTCTGCCATACTCATAAACCAATAATATTATTGACACTAGTCACACAGCTCAAACCCAATATTTAATTCCTACAATTGTGTATGAAGCTGAAAACACAACGACGATTCAGGTGGAAGATAGAGAGAAGATTAAGAAGAGGTGAAGGCGGTCGAGGGGGTGGTCTAGTAATTGTGTTGGCGGTATGCATTTGTGGCAGTATGCCCATAATAATCGCATATCGAATTATGTTATGTGTCACAAATTATGGACATATAGCTGGGGATATATTTTTGTGTGATACGTGCGGACGTACGACTTGCGTATCAGCAGTCAACCAGCCAGTCAGTCAATCATACATCAGCTAGCCAATGAGCAGGCAGTCAGTCAGTCATCATCACCATCAGTAAGTAAATTGATTAAAACAGAAACAAAAAATAAACAAACAAATGAGCGAACGATGTGAAGTGACGAACAAATTATTTTTAAAGCTAAGCTCGGTCTTAATGATATTCCGATCACATTTAAATGGCTTATTGCAAAGAAATACAGCAGTAGTAACAACAACAGCAATAACAATGATACGAATAAATATGATTTAATTAGCATTTGAATTCTTTTGCGAAATCAATACAGACGAAATATTGACAGGTTGGTGGTTGACTGACGGGGGCTCATTTTAATTATTTGTAATTTTTTGTTTTTTTTATTAAAATTCAAAATTTCATATAAAAATTCGACAATTCTCTTAGCTTCATGTAGGCTCTCTTTTTGATATTCTCTTCTTTATTATAAGTCTACCACGAATAACAACTCGAATTATCCGCCTTGGCTTCAAAATTGTCATAATTTTTTTCTGTCTACTTTACTTTGATTCGTAATTGGCGTGGCTGGCATGCCCGGTTGGTGGATTGGCAGGGTGGAGGTGATGATAATGGAAATTTGCGACAATACGCGGAAATATTTATCATACGAAAAGGGACACAACAACTACCACAATATTCGATTGAATACCATCATCATCAACGCCACCGTGTTTAAATGAGAATGTCGTTCGGTCGCCGTTCTGTAATTTGTCCCACCAGCAACAACAACTGCCGCGACGACATTCAAATTGAACAGAAAAAAAATTATTTTATTTAAATATTTCAGACTCGTCGTCCGTTGAGGCTATAAAAAGTGGCAATAATTTGATCAATGCACAAATTAACAGGAGTGTTTCGTCCGCGTTTTATTGTCGTTATTGTCCATTGTATTGCAGTTGTTATTGTTGTCAAATAAAATAAAAAAATATTTATTAAAATAAGTTGAGTCAAAAATATACACAAAAAGAGATCAGATGCAGGCTGCATGGAAGACGGATCTTCAAAAATGTTTTTAAAAAATAATTTAATAGAGGTCAGATGTTGCTTAAAAATATATATTTAAAAATCCACGCCTAGAGCTCAGAAGGCTATTCAAAAATATATATTTAAAAATCCACGCCTAGAGCTCAGAAGGCTATTCAAAAACATATTTAAAAATCCACGCCTAGATCTCAGATGTTTCTTAAAAAAATATTTAAAAATCCACGCCTAGATCTCAGATGTTTCTTAAAAAAATATTTAAAAATCCACGCCTAGATCTCAGATGTTTCTTAAAAAAATATTTAAAAATCCACGCCTAGATCTCAGATGTTTCTTAAAAAAATATTTAAAAATCCACGCCTAGAGCTCAGAAGGCTATTCAAAAACATATTTAAAAATCCACGCCTAGAGCTCAGAAGGCTATTCAAAAACATATTTAAAAATCCACGCCTAGAGGTCGGATGTTGCTTGAAAAAATATATTTAAAAAATCCACGCCTAGAGCTCAGATGTTGCTTGAAAAAATATATTTAAAAAATCCACGCCTAGAGGTCAGATGTTGCTTGAAAAAATATATTTAAAAAATCCACGCCTAGAGGTCAGATGTTGCTTGAAAAAATATATTTAAAAAAAAATATATTCTTGAAAAAATATAAAAAATCCACGCCTAGAGGTCGGATGTTGCTTGAAAAAATATATTTAAAAAATCCACGCCTAGAGGTCGGATGTTGCTTGAAAAAATATATTTAAAAAATCCACGCCTAGAGGTCGGATGTTGCTTGAAAAAATATATTTAAAAAATCCACGCCTAGAGGTCGGATGTTGCTTGAAAAAATATATTTAAAAAATCCACGCCTAGAGGTCGGATGTTGCTTGAAAAAATATATTTAAAAAATCCACGCCTAGAGGTCGGATGTTGCTTGAAAAAATATATTTAAAAAATCCACGCCTAGAGGTCGGATGTTGCTTGAAAAAATATATTTAAAAAATCCACGCCTAGAGGTCGGATGTTGCTTGAAAAAATATATTTAAAAAATCCACGCCTAGAGGTCGGATGTTGCTTGAAAAAATATATTTAAAAAATCCACGCCTAGAGGTCGGATGTTGCTTGAAAAAATATATTTAAAAAATCCACGCCTAGAGGTCGGATGTTGCTTGAAAAAATATATTTAAAAAATCCACGCCTAGAGGTCGGATGTTGCTTGAAAAAATATATTTAAAAAATCCACGCCTAGAGGTCGGATGTTGCTTGAAAAAATATATTTAAAAAATCCACGCCTAGAGGTCGGATGTTGCTTGAAAAAATATATTTAAAAAATCCACGCCTAGAGGTCGGATGTTGCTTGAAAAAATATATTTAAAAAATCCACGCCTAGAGGTCGGATGTTGCTTGAAAAAATATATTTAAAAAATCCACGCCTAGAGGTCGGATGTTGCTTGAAAAAATATATTTAAAAAATCCACGCCTAGAGGTCGGATGTTGCTTGAAAAAATATATTTAAAAAATCCACGCCTAGAGGTCGGATGTTGCTTGAAAAAATATATTTAAAAAATCCACGCCTAGAGGTCGGATGTTGCTTGAAAAAATATATTTAAAAAATCCACGCCTAGAGGTCGGATGTTGCTTGAAAAAATATATTTAAAAAATCCACGCCTAGAGGTCGGATGTTGCTTGAAAAAATATATTTAAAAAATCCACGCCTAGAGGTCGGATGTTGCTTGAAAAAATATATTTAAAAAATCCACGCCTAGAGGTCGGATGTTGCTTGAAAAAATATATTTAAAAAATCCACGCCTAGAGCTCAGAAGGCTCTTCAAAAAATATATTTAAAAAATCCACGCCTAGAGGTCAGAAGGCTCTTCAAAAAATATATTTAAAAAATCCACGCCTAGAGGTCGGATGTTGCTTGAAAAAATATATTTAAAAAATCCACGCCTAGAGGTCGGATGTTGCTTGAAAAAATATATTTAAAAAATCCACGCCTAGAGGTCGGATGTTGCTTGAAAAAATATATTTAAAAAATCCACGCCTAGTGGTCTGATGTTGCTTGAAAAAATATATTTACAAATCCACGCCTGGTGGTCAAATGTTGCTTGAAAAAATATATTTAAAAAATCCATGCCTGGAGTTCAGATGTTGATTCAAAAAATCCACGCCAGGAGTTCACATGGCTCTTCCAAAAATAATTTTTAACAAACCCAAGCCTAGAGTTCAGATGGTTAACACTTATATATAATTTATAAATACAACACTTCTAAAGGTAGAAACCCTCCTACAATTATTATATCGATATTTTTACCAAGATTTTCCGACACACGTGTTCCAAAGAAATTTCTCCTCCATCAATTCTTTCCCTTCCACGCTCATTTGAATTGTTTACCCTAAATCCCGATTTATTTAGTTTACATAATTAAAGTGCATACATACTGAAGATTGGGTTCGCAAACCACAACAATAATCTCTCGACCACCATAATGTTTGATAATAATAACTTTTCATTACCACTTTTTTCTCTCTACCATTGTCTTCTTCATCGTCGTCGACCCATTAATAATGTAGGCCTAAATGTGGCGTTTACTTTGGGGCCAACCACAGCCAATGTGCCAGCTATTGTTTATGGTAATTTATGTAACACCTTTTCAAAGAAACAACAAAAAAGAGTTTTTCTTTCTTTGCACTTTTTCTGTTTATTTGTTTGTTTGCTTGGTTTTTTTCAAAGCTATTTTCCCTTTTTTTAAAGCTGTCACATTTACCACTTTTTATCGCGAACCAAATGCTGTAATATAGTAGCCACATGTTCGGCTACCGATAGGAGAGGAGTTAGTGCAGTCTTGAGAAAAAGGGCGTCACGCTTTACCACCATCACCGCCATCACCCGCCCCAGCTCTCCATCAAACATTGCTGTTGTGTACTTACAATTACACCTGGTGTTAGCCCATTGCAATGTTGGTGTTGTTGCTGTTGTTGTTTAAACACACTTTAGTGTTGCTTTCTTTCACTTGATTTTAATAAATAAAATCAACAGTTGGGTTTTTAGGTTTTTGAGAAACAAAAAAACTAGGGATGTCGTTTGAGATATATTTTGGAATTTTTTATAAAATCGCAATAGAAATTTCATACCATTTTGAGTAATCGAATGAAACTTGGAAGCCAGTATAATTGTTAAAAATAATCTGATCTGTTTCCTGAGTTTGAAGTCTCAAAGTTTGGAATTCACAAATTCAAATTCCCCTTATCAATATACAAAACTCCTCCACGAATCGTCATATCTATTTTAAACACCTTTCGTTTTCAATGAAAACTTTTCATTTTAGGTGTGAGAAGTGAAAAAAGACCTTCGTTAGTTGCATTTATAGTTAATGTGTTATTGTTGCTGCTATTGTTGTTGCTTATTGCAGCTATTATTTTTATTGTAGGAAATTGTCTATAAAAAACAACAATTTTTCCCATAACTCATTTTGGGTGCTTTAAATCAAAACATAATTGTGATAAATGCATTTGAATATTTTTAGTTTTATTGCTATATAGCCAACCAATTTCAGAGAAATAAATATTAAAATAACATTTTGGTTAATGTGGTGGCTCCATAAAACCTGAACGTGAATCTGACCTCTATAAATGGTGGCGGGGTTTTTATGAGGTTTTAACTGGGATGTTCATTAACCTAATAAAGATTAATGTTTATTCATTAAAGTTAATGAGAATTGCATACAGATTATTAATTTTTTGAAAAGAAATTGAAATAGAGTATAATCTGAGAAGGGTCACCTGAAGTCTAGACGTGGATTTTTTAAATATATTTTTTGAAGAGCCATTTGAACTCCAGGCGCGGATTTTTTAAATAACATTTTTGAAGTAGCATCAGTAGCGTGGATTTTTTAAATATATTTTTTGGAGTAGCATCAGATCTATAGGCGTGGATTTTTTAAATATAATTTTTGAAGTAGCATCTCAGCTATGAGCGTGGATTTTTAAAATATATTTTTTGAAGTAGCGTCTCAGCTATGAGCGTGGATTTTTAAATATATTTTTTGAAGTAGCATCAGAGCTATAGGCGTGGATTTTTTAAATATATTTTTTGAAGTAGCATCAGAGCTATAGGCGTGGATTTTTTAAATATATTTTTTGAAGTAGCATCAGAGCTACAGGCGTGGATTTTTTAAATATAATTTTTGAAGTAGCATCAGAGCTATAGGCGTGAATTTTTTAAATGAATTTTTAAAGAGTCTTCTGAGCTCTAGGCGTGGATTTTTTAAATGAATTTTTAAAGAGTCTTCTGAGCTCTAGGCGTGGATTTTTTAAATGAATTTTTAAAGAGTCTTCTGAGCTCTAGGCGTGGATTTTTTAAATGAAATTTTAAAGAGTCTTCTGAGCTCTAGGCGTGGATTTTTTAAATATATTCTTGAAGTAGCATCAGAGCTGTAGGCCTGGAATTTTTAAGGACTATTTTTTGAAGTAGCATCAGAGCTGTAGGCCAGGCATGGATTTTTTGAAGGCAACTCTGAGCTCCAGACATGGCTTTTTTGAAGGCAACCCCGAGCGTTAGTCATTACTTTTTTTGAATATTTTTTCTAGGCAACCCCGAGCGTTAGTCATTACTTTTTTTGAATATTTTTTCTAGGCAACCCTGAGATCTAGACTTGGATTTTTAAAGATTTTTTTTTAAAGCAACCCTGAGATCTAGACTTGGATTCTTTAGAATACCAATGCATGGATTTTTTCAATGAATATCTTTGATGATTCATCGGAGATTTTGACATGTGTTTGTAAGATCTTTATTTCAAGGACTAATTGTTGTATAGATCATCTGAAGCCTAGACGTGGATACTTTAAGAAATATTTTTTAAGAGACATCTGAAGTATTGGCGTGCAGTTTTTAAGAAAAATATATTCGGAATCCTAGGAGAGATTTTTTTAAGACATCATTTTCTGAGATCTATGCGTGGTTTTCAACAATATTTTTTGATTAGCCTCTGAAGTCTAGACGTAGATTTTTCAATAATATTTTCTGAAGAACAATCTAAGCTCCTGCGTATATTTTTTAAGAAAATATTTTCTGAACCCTAGCCGTAGAGTTTTCAAGTGTATTTTCTGAAGAGACTTCTGAAGCCTTGACGTAGAATATTTTTAAACATCCGTTTGAAACTTAGACGTGGATTTTTGAGAATATTTTCTCATGAGTCGTCTGAATCCTAGGCGTGAATTTTTTATGAATATTTTCTGGTGATCCGTCTAAACCATAGGCGTGGATTTTTTTTAATGATATTTCCTTATGATCCGCCTGAAACATAGGCGTGTATTCTTTAAAGAATATTTCCTGAAGAGGCGACTGAAGTCTAGGCGAGGTTTTTTTATGAATATTTTCTGAAGAGATGCCTGATGTTTAGGCGTGGATTTTTTAAAGAATATTTTCTGAAGAGGCGCCTGATGTTCCGGCGAGGATTTTTTAAAGAATATTTTTTGAAGAGGCACCTGATGTTATGGCGAGGATTTTTTGTGAATATTTTATGAAGAACAACCTGATGTTTAGGCGTATATTTAAAAAAAAATATTTGGTGATGATCCGTCTGACGTTTAGGTGTGAATTTTTTAGAATATTTTCTGAATTGCCCTCTGAATTCTAGGCGTGGATTTCTAAGAAATACTTTCTAAATTTCCCTCTGAAGTCTAGGAATGGATTTCCACTTGATATATGATATATGAATGCTATTCTGTTTATAATATGGGTTTAAACTATATATTGAATAAATTTCAATAATTCAACCTCTTCTGACCTTGCTGTAAAATTGTTTGCTTTATGACCTTTTCATAAAAATATAGGTGAATGGGTTATTATATTTCAATTTGTAAATGAATACACAAACACAAAGGCCTGAAATACACAAAAAAAATTGCTCACACACACACTCCTACACCTATAAACGAAACGAATTGTGTTGATAAAATGCAATTAGGGTTAATCCGAACAACAATCCGAATTCCAATAGAAAGCTTCTTTTGTGTGATTAATTAAATGCTGCAATTCATGGGGGCAGTCAGCCAGCCAGCAAATACCAAAAGCCCCGCCACAAACAGACAATGGATGGTCGCTCGACTATCCAAAATGGGGAATGGGGTCTCGAGAATGAGGGTGGGTGGTGAGAGGTAGCAAAAAATTCAACATTTGTAAACCATAGTCAAATTACCATGTCAAGCATTACAATTTCCGTATATGATTGGATTGCCCTAATAGATTTGTTGAAATGCAATTCAGTGTTTTTTTGCAAATTCGTTAAATATCCCATTATTAGTGTTGCAGGGGGGTTAGGGTTACGAGTTTTTTCTTCTTTTGACTTGGTTGGTTATCGCATTGTTCGACAAGAGTGAAAAAAACACTGGACGAATAAATGAAGGAAACCTCCAAAAATTTTTTTTCTGTTCGAACATAACTAACCTACCCAAATGCAAATATATGTTGCCTTATCCCTCTTGATATGGGGAACGATAGTTATAACCCGACAGACGGACGGACAGGCAGACAACTGCCAGAAGATAGATATGTCTGGCTATACAAGAGCGAAGAAAAAACATCGAAGAAAAAGACAAGACAAAATAAAATAAGATAGCTGGTCAAGCAGACATCAACATGGTTTTAAATAGGCGATCGGTCTGGCCAGCCAGCAAGTAATCGCCCTCCAACTGACCAAAAATAAAAACAACAAGAAAAAAGTTAAACTGAAATCGTGGCAAACGACCAAACATCAAAATGATTAACTTGTTGCTTTACCGATGTTTGAATGTCGGCCTGCCTGCCAATCTGTCTGTCTGTCCGTCCGCCTATCCAGCTGTCTGTCTGTCTAGGCCTGTTGATTGTTAATATGTGTTGTTGGGCTGTGGTGTACTGCTGCTGCCACCGCTGATATTGACAACGTCTGGTCACCGCCGCAACCGTTTTTCACTGCAACCAACTAGTCAGCCAGCCAGCCTGCCTGACTGCATCAGATTCGTACTTGTTGTCTGATTAACATTGAGTTTTGTAAAGTTTCGATTCGGAGAATATTTTTGATTAACTTGACAGACATATTTATATTCGAAATTCTTTGTATGATTAATAATAAAAAGATATTTTACATATGAATGCTATTTAAGATAACACACGAGGGTGATATGGGCTGCGAAATTTTTGAAAGGGAATGATCCTGAATTTTGAAGAAAAAAATTCAATGGTCATCAGACCACTAGGCGTGGATTTTTTTAAATATATTTTTTTAAGCAACATCAGACCACTAGGCGTGGATTTTTTAAATATATTTTTTCAAGCGACATCAGACCACTAGGCGTGGATTTTTTAAATATATTTTTTCAGGCGACATCAGACCACCAGGCGTGGATTTTTTTAAATATATTTTTTCAAGCGACATCAGACCACTAGGCGTGGATTTTTTAAATATATTTTTTCAGGCGACATCAGACCACCAGGCGTGGATTTTTTTAAATATATTTTTTCAAGCGACATCAGACCAACAGGCGTGGATTTTTATACCCTACACAACTATGTTGTCAGGGTATTATAGCTTTGTGCAGCCCCAAAAGTTTGTAACGCCGCGAAATATTGGTCCTAGACCCACCTTTAAGTATACCGATCGTCATATCTCGACTAGCTTAGTCGATCTAGACATGTGTGTCCGTCCGTCTGTCCATTATAATTTGTAAACACGATACAGGCCACAGTTATGGACCAATCTTCACGAAATTTTGCATGTAGGATGGGTTCTGGCCAATGAAGACCCCTATTGTTTTTGGAAAAGATCGGTTAATAATTAGGGGATGAAATGGACCAAATATTAAATTTTTGTCGGTTTTTCTGGTCGTTCCAGAGGCCGCAATAATGACCCGAACATCGTGAAATTTTGCATGGAGAAGGGGATCAGGCCAAAGAATAAGTATGCCTGTTTTGATAAAGATCGGTCAATATTTAGCGGGTCAAATGGACCCTGACTTTTGTGTGAAAAATTCCAAAATTTGTATTCTATAGCGTATATATTTACCCCTTAAAGACATAGACCAGAGAAGTTAATATTATATCCAAGAGGAGTGGTTGACCTTTAAATGAATACCAATTATATTGTTGTATGTGCTCGGATGTGGGAGATAAACCTAAATATTTACAAGTATCTGCGTATTCGAATATTATTTGGTAACCCATTATCACTCTAGAGAGCGGAACTATAGCGTTGATCGCTTTGAAATGTTCTATGAGGTTCCAGTTATGGTCTAGGACAACGCCTATAATTTTCGGTGATGATCAGATAATAATTTTGGAATGAAGTGGACCGAAAACTTAATTTTTTGTGTTATTTTCAAGTCGATCTATAGACCACAAAAGAAAGCCGAACATCACAACACAACCCACGGTGAAGGGAATATGGACAATAGCTGTACTGAATACTCGTAATATTCGGAAAATATGTCAGTGTAAGGAAGAAGTGCTGTTTACCTCTAATCGGGAAAGAGGGTGCAAATATCACGAAATATTGCCCAGGCTCGGAATAAACATCCGCAGAAAGTTTGAGTTCCGTGGTAGTTGTGTAGGGTATCGTATGGTCGGCCCCGTCCGACTATACAGCTCCGCTCACTGGTTTTAAATATATTTTTTCAAGCAACATCAGAGCTCTAGGCCTACTTAAAGAAGTCAGACAATTTATTTTCCAATAACTTCAATAACACCCCTCGCTACTTTATCCATAATATTTAAATACATAGACATACCAGTTGCTAAAGAGGCTTATTTCAAAAAATTACTTTTTGAAGTGCATTATTCATTTGATAGTTGTTTTTGTTATTCTCTTTCAATATCAAGTAGACAGGCAGCCAATATCGGTAAGCGTTTTGGTTAGTTGCTTGGTTGGCTGTTATGTCTATTGGCCGTTAGCTAAAACTTAATTAAGAGTTGAAAGCCAACTTGAAGTTATTATGATATGAAGTGAACGAACATAAAAAATCGAAAATCCATGAGAAGGCATAACATACAAATCATATTACAAATGTAAATACATATCCATAGATACTGCAGCAGCAGTACAGACAGTGCATACATGAATATGTGCAGCATCATTAGAAGGCTAATAAAAAAATTGGGGGCTATTTTTATTACAAATTTTGAAATAAAAGTTATTAATCATCTGCTCCCGAAAACCGAAATGAGAATGGGAACTCAATGAAGACATGGCAAACATCATGTCGAATAAAATAACTGACAGTAGTAGGGAGTTTCACAACAAATGCCTCAAGATAATTTACAAGTAGTTCGAATAGTTATTAAGTGGTAGCTGGGAGAGAGAGGGAGGAAGAGTCCAACAAAATACTTTTACTTTAAGATTTAATTAAGGAATCGAGAAAACTAAGCGTGAGAATGGGGACGAAACTTTCTTTTATCTAAATAGCATCAAAGTTGCAGACATAAAAAATAGAAAAAATAAAGACCTCATCATTGGCGTGGATTTTTTAAAAAAATATTTTTTTTGTAATCCTTTTATAGAAATTATATAGCTAATGAGCATTGCTATTGGCTATCTAGGACTTAAAGATTGGCTATCTAGGACTTGAAGACCTGCTGTAGACATTTTGGATAATAGAAGCGTTTTTATAAGTTTCCTATATTCTGAAGCGTAATGGATGATACCATGATACCAAGCAACGGCTTTGATTGGTTTTAACATGGCGAAGCCCAGGCTTATCTTGGTCCATCTTTCATCTCAATTGTGGACACAGACCTCCCCGCGGTGTCACCTGGGGTAGCTATTTTCATCACCCGTTGAAATAGTGAGGTAATATGTGCCGCGAGTTCACCCATAAGGACTATAAAAAAAATGGGTTGAGGCGTCGGGTTAGTTTCCCACACTCGGAAAACCCCCACTACTATGAAAAAACAAAGAAAAAGAAAACCAACGTATAAAGGATCACGATCTGCGAATCTGCACTTAGAATGTGCGCATGTCGTACAGAACAGGTGCAGTATTCGCTTTGTCGGATGTACTCAAGAAGTACAAAGCCGATATTATTGCCTTACAGGAAATGTGATGGAGAGGTACAGGCGTAAGTAAATCAGACGATTACGCACTGTACTATAGCTGCCATGAAACGAGACATGAATTTGGCTGCGGATTTATGGTCAACAGGAGAATAAAAGACCTCGTCTCCAGATTCACTCCAGTAGATGAGCGAATTTCTATGATTCGCATAAAAGCGAAGTTCTTCTACATCAGACCAAAGATATATTTTACGAGCGCCTAGAAATAGTATATGATCACTGCCCTGGCCATGACATTAAAATTCTGCTAGGAGATTTTAATGCAAAAATCGGAAGGGAAAATATTTTTGGTCCCACCGTCGGAAAATTCAGCCTTCATGAAGAAACATCCAACAAATGGCATGCGGCTGATTGACTTCACGGCAGCAAAAAACATGGTAGTTAGCAGCACCAGATTCAAGCATCTCGATATACACAAGGCTACCTGGATTTCTCCTGATCAAGCAACGAGAAATCAAATTGATCATGTTGTGACAGACGGAAGGCATTCATCTAGTGTATTAGATGTTCGATCGATCCGAGGAGCGAATATCGATTCGGATCACTACCTTGTAGCAGCCAAGGTTCCCACTCGTCTTAATGTGGCAGCAAAGGTGCGAACTAACACAACATGGAACCTCGACTGCAAACACAACAGGTAGTCGAGGCCTACTCCGCTCAACTTACCCATCTGCTTGACGAAACACTTATTGTACCGATAACAGTATAGAAGCACAATGGCAAAGAATTGCCCACTCCCTACAAACTGCAGCAAAAGCAAGACTTGGGTACCAAAAACCACTACCAAGATACCCATGGTATAATCAGGAGTGTCGTAATGCTATTGATGTAAAAAACGCAGCGTATAGGACAACCCTGCAGACAGTAGCAACACGTAATGTGATGGAGAATTATCGGGAGAAAAGGGCGTTTTCCGAAAAGGAGGAAAACACAAGAAAAACGTGAGCAAATTGAAATGTACAGGAGTCAGAATGAAGTCCAAAAATTTTACCAACGAGTAAAACACCAAACCGAAGGTTTTGGTACAGGCACATCCTCCTGAAGAAATGAAGAAGGAAACCTGGTGACAGATACAGACAGCGTGTTGAGGATCTGGAAGGAGCATTTTGAAAAGGCTTCTGGCGGTGAAGAAGATACCCCAGAACCAATAAGAGATGATGGTCATAAAAGCAATTAATCGGCTGAAGAACAATAAAGCAGCCGGAGCCGATGAGTTACCAGCCGAACTATTCAAGACTGGTGGTCAGATGCTGGTCAGGAGCTTGCACCAGCTGATTAGTATAATTTGGCTAGAGGAATGCGTGTCCAATGCTTGGAACCTCGGCATCCTGTGTCCCGTGCACAAAAAAGGAGACAAGACGATATGTGCCAACTATAGAGGAATAAATCTTCTTCCCATCGAATATAAAGAGCTATCCAGTGTGCTGTGTGAACGATTGAAGCCAATGGTCAATGATCTTATTGGACCATACCAATGCGGCTTCAGACCTGGCAAATCCAACATTGACCAGATTTTCACTGTGCGCCAAATATTGGAAAAGACCCACGAAAAACTCATCGACACATACCACCTATTCATCGACTATAAAGTCGCATTCGACAGCCCTATCCGTTCAGAGGTTTTTAAAATCATGTCTACGTTCGGCATTCCTGCTAAAATTGGTTCGGCTATGTAGGATAACTTTAAGTGGCACAAGTTCAGCAGTTAAAGTCGGAAAGGGAGCCCTTTAATACCGAACGAGGAATCAGACAAGGTGTCTGTTTGTCGTGTGATCTTTTTAACATCCTGCTGGAAAAGGTCATACTAGACACAAAGGTGAACAGAAATGGCACTTTGTACACCAAACAACACATGTTACTCGCCTACGCCGATGGCATCGACATAATGGGTCGAACACTGAGAGCGGTAACAGTTTCCTTTGAACAACTTGAGAAGGAGTCTGCCAAAGTGGGTCTGGCAGTAAACGGCGAGAAGACCAAGCTGATGGTATCAACGCTCAGACCAACTGTGGAACTTGAGAACTACAGCTTCGAGGTAGTCAAAGATTTTATATACCTTGGTACCCCCATAAATAAAACGAATGCCATCAGTTTTGAAATTCGGAGAAGGATTGTGATGGCCAACAGAAGCTACTATGATCTAAGTAAGCAGTTTAGAAACAAGGTCAACTCCCTCCAGACCAAACTCACACTTTACAAGACGCTGATACTACCCGTGATATGGATCTGAAGCATGGGTACTTGCGCAAGCAGATGAGGCAGCTCTTGGAGTGTTTGAGAAAAAAATTCTCCGAAAGATCTATGGGCCGATCTGCGCTGACGGTGAATATCGCCGTCGAATGAACCATGAGTTGTACCAGCTATTCTCGGACATCGACATTGTTAGACGTATTGAGCTGCAGCGACTGCGTTGGCTAGGTCATGTTGAGAGGATGGATGAAAATGCCCCAGCCCAGAAGGCATATAAAAGCGAACCAGCTGATGGTTCTCGCAGCCGAAGACAACATTGCCGAAAATGGTCTTTCAAATTGGAAAAACTGCGCAAAAGACCGACGCGCCTGGAAATTTTTTCTAAGCTCGGCTTATGGAATGAAAGATCAGTCACAAGCCAGCTAAGTAAGTATCCATATCGGACCTCCAAAAGATCTGCCATCCATAGAAAGCCTTTAAAATTTGCTAGTCTTGAATTGGATATTTGCATATTTATGTTTTCAATCCAGCAATTATGACTTTACAAATACATACGATATTTTCTCTATCTATCTGCTCTTCGTGTATGTATGCAATTGTTAGAGTGTGTGTGTTTGTCTGTCTCTTCGTTCACACTTGTCACACTTTCTAATTTGAAATTAGCAAACAAATGATGGTAATTGTCGCATAATATGATCAAAATACAACGTCGTCGACAATGGCAGCCAGCAAAAAAAAATAACAACAACAATCATCCCGACAACGATAACAATTTTACATTAGTATAGTTGTTGTAATTGTCGTTTTCAGTTTGTTTTTATTGTTGTAGTTGTTGTCATTATGTTATTCAATATTGTTGGTTATTTATTAGTTAGTAGTTGCTAATATGCAAAATACATGGCGCAAAAAAAATCGAAAAATGTTATGGACAATAACATGAAAATGAATCCATCCATCCATACTATCCGGGCAGCTATATAGCTGTGTTTTGGGGGGGCAGGAAGGCAGGCGGACATATGGCATGTCCAGCGGACCATAACAGTCAGTTTGTAACTAAATGGATGGATTTGCAAACCAAAAAATTTAAAAATTATAATATTTACTTGGACTATTGAAAATGACCAGCAATTTTTTTATTTTTTTTGTTGAGTAGTTGTCATTTTTGTTTGTGTAGCTGTTGTTCGGTACGGTTTGCTGTAGTTGGTTGCGTTGTGTCTTTACTAAACTGGCAGTGATACCAAATCTGAAAATGTTGAGTTTGTTTAATGTTGTTGTTGCTTTTGTTTTCATGTAAACAAATATTGATAAATTTTGTTTTGCCAGCAAATTTGCAATAATCATTGCGAGGTATTTTTTCGTAGATATTGATTTAATATTTTGTTGCAATCATATTTGAAAAGTATGTATTTTTGGTATTAATTAAAACTGGTAAAATTAATGGGCAACAATTTGTCATATCTATAACTGGAGAAAAGAGGTTTGTTATAGACCGAATATTTACCACAGACCATCTACAGTTTCGATATGGACAGAACATATATTATAGGTCCTCTGGATACAAAGACCGGTGACATTCTACAGAACTAATATTGACAAAAGACTTACAATTCACCAAAAAGGCAAATATACAGTTCATCATGTACAGAAGACTTTTTATAAACATTCTAAAGGCAGAACGATTTGGACTGTTTTTCAAGACTACAAGTAAAAAAGTTTCAGTCGGTGTTGCCTACAGATATATACCATCAGTCTATGATCTGAGGATATCCATGGAATTACACACATGTTTTATTATTTTTATTGGTAGGTGCCAAAAAGCGTGGAACGATGGTACCCATATTCGGAAATATTTGTAAATATTACAATTTTCAGAGTTTGGATCAAATCGCTTGATATTGAATTAATACATTTTAAAAATGGTGACCTAGGTTGGGGGTACCACAAGGAGTTGACGGATAAGTCTCATCTTCGAACATAATCTAAATACGGTAAACATGTTACGTTGTGCACAATTTGTACCTATGATCTGTGGAGGTCTACGGAATTATACGCAGTTTTTATTATTTTTGTTGGGAGGTACCAACGAGAGTGGAACGATGGCAAATATTTGTAAAATTTTACAATATTCAGAATTTGGATCAAATCGGACATTCAATTCGCTTGATATTGAATTAACAGATTTAAAAAATGTTGACACTAGGTGGAGGTACCAGAAGGACGGGTCCCCATCTTCGAATATAATCAAAGTAAGGTATATATATATGGGCAATATTGCCAATTTTTTAATATTCCATTTTCAAAAAATCAGCTTTTTTGTTTTTGTGGCACATCTATGATTTTTGGTACACATATAGAGAAAAATGTTCTGACTCCGAAACCGTTCGCAATCAAATTTTTGGTTGATGCGCGCAAAAGTTATCGAGGTTTTAATTTTGGGCATAAGAAAAAAATCTTAAAATTACGCCGTTTATTATATTGACTAAAAACGTTGATATATATCTTCCTTCGTAAAATAAGAATATGAATATATTATAATAAACACGATAAAGTTGCACATATTCGCGAAATATGAGAAAAATAAAAAAAATATAGCAGATTACATCAATATTTTCATTATATTAATGACATACACACACCTAAAAAATAATTTAAAAATATCTACATAATCTAAACACTATGGTGAATCAAATGATATCAAAATCACACAAGTCCGTGTAGCGGTTTCTAAATCAAAGCGACAACAAAACAAGATATTGAGGAAAAATATTTGTTTTTGGTTCGAAAAAAAAAATGTCATCATATTTATTTTTTTAATTGTATACAATAAATTTCAGAAAAAAATGTTGGTGTTATTCTGCTATTTTACCCGAATTTCGCCGAAAAATTGACATATATAATAATAATCACCTTTTGTGTATAAGTATACGCCTTGCGGATTATATCAAGACCCTTCCGATAAATCTTAGAATTCTATAAATAGGAATAAATCTTAAAATAAAATAATATTATGAAATATACATTTTAAATTGCGTGTAAATCGCGTAATTCTCATAATCATTTGATGCGCATGCGGTTTCCAGGAAGTACTGAAGTTTATCTTCCAATCCATATATATTTTGCGAAATTTCATTTGACGGCTAAGATGTGCCACACGTTGCATGGAAGTACCCAAAAAATCGTAAAACGCGAATAATTTCCGAAAACTCCATATGCCATTAACGCGCATCCGATTTCGGTGTGCACTCTAAAAATACACATCGATCTATACCGATTTCAATGTGGTCCATTAAGAACCATGGATGTGCCAGCTCAAACTATTTTTGAGATAAATTGGGTACATCTCTCCTTCGGCTGAAGTTTTTAAAGTTTTCTTTTCGAAAAGGATCAAGGATCAAGGATCGCACCTTCGGATGAATATTACTCTGAAGCTGTGCATACTACATACACAAAATACATATCAAATTACGCAGATTCGCGACTACAATAATCTTATGATTGATTTTTATAAATTCCTGTTTGCGCATTAAAACTAGAAGTAAAATTCAAAAAACACTCAAAATCGAGCTTCAAAATGTCAGCATCATTTAAAGGTAGATGCAGTTAAAATTTTGAAAAATGATACATAAGGGGCGTAGTCCCCATTTTTTTGGCTTCTAGTTTTCTTTTGACACGAAGACCGTGCAATGAGTGGCTTAGTCACAAATCGACAGAGAACATAAAAAATCTGGTTCGCCTCAACCTGTTTTTACACTTTTTTTACATTGAAGTAGGCACAGCTTCCACCAAAATAAAGTTTGGAGGTCAATATCATGAACAGTTTGCACCGACAGATCAATTAACCCAAAACTATTCACCTTTTTTCATATACTTAAGTAGTTTCCGAGTTATAAAGGAGTGAACCTCCGCTTCAGCTATGTTAAAAAATTGGCAATATTGCCCATATATATATATATATATATATATATGTGAAATTATATATTCGGTTCGCTCCAAATTTTTACCATTTACCATGGGGGTGGCACTAGAAGGAGTCGGCCGACAAGTTCAAATTTTAGTTAAAATCAGATGATCCATTCGCATGATATTATAAAATTAATTTTCAGCAAAATGTTGACGGTTTGGAATGTTGAACAGAAGGAGTGGACCGATATTCCCTATGTTCGAACTTGATTTAAGTTTGGAAGAAATATTGATTGGGGAAAAAGAAATCCATTATTTTTATAGGAACTATACGACTATATTTAACATGCTTCGGAATGTCCGATTTGCCTCTCTCATAGAAGTCTATCTATTTGCAAAAAAAAAAAAAAACTTTAGTAATCGGTTTTCACAATCCTCCCTAGATACCAATTTTTTATCATTAAAGAAAGTTCGCATTACAAGAAAAAGATGATCACCGCTTGGTGCTAAGGACCGGACTGTATGGCGGAAGCATTACAACTTCCCAATCAAGCTCCCGAAGATTCTGGCTAGTCACTGTAGATGTGTGTGGCCTAGCGTTGTCCTAGTGGAAAACGACACCTCTCCTGTTGCCCAATTCTGGCCGTTTCTGGTCAATTGCTATCTTCGAACGGTCCAGTTGTTGACAGTAGATATCAGAATTTAGAGTTTGGCCATATGGAAGCAAATAAATAATCCCCTTCCAGCCCCACCAAATGCATAGCAGAACCTTCCTGGCCGTTAGTTCTGGTTTGGCTATCGTTTGGGGTGCTTCACCGCTCTTTGACAACGATCGTTTTCGAACAGGGATATCGTATGTGATCCATTTCTCATCTCCAGTCATTATCCTTTTAAGAAATGGGTCTAATTCATTCCGTTTTGGGCAAAGCTTCGCAGATGCAAATTCGATCCATCCAATTTTTTTCTATACCCAAACATCGAGCTTTTAAATGATTTAAAACAGTTTTATGGTCGTTTTCTAGCTCCTGGGCGATGTTACGACTGCTAACATGCCGGTCAACTTCGATTATTTCTCTGATTTTATCGACCTTTTCGACGGCCGACATAATGGATTTCTTTTTCCCCAATCTAATATTACAAAATTTGGATGAAATCGGTTATTCCCTTCCCAGACAAACGGATTTGGTTCAAAGAGTTTGAAACCAATATTTTTATAAGACACCATAATGTTGAAGGTATAAAAAAACCTCAATAGGTTGTTGGTAGTTCCTTTTATAACTATGAGAACTTAATGTTAACCATTCGATTAGGTTTGCTGTTCGTCTCAATACTGGTTTGATATATTGTATTTAGCATTTATATCGAAATAATTTGGAAAATACATATGCGAATTTATACGAATAATTTCATTCGAAATAAATACGAATGAAATTATGAAAATATTCATTAATTTTTTTCCGGGTTATTCAGTGTTAGAAAACTTAATATATAACTTCAGCGAAGAAAAGGTTTTCTTTGGATATGCAATGCAACAAAATTAATTGAATTATTTCGGCTACCCATCATTCAGATGACCACCTCTAACTTTCTATTGAAAATAATTTCAATTTTCATTTTACTAAAATTTGTTTCGCTATAATTTAGATAACACTTTTTGGTATTTCCTATTATTTTTCCCCACAAGAGAGAAAGAAACAATCCAAATTAATCATATCTACAAACATGTATCTTTATTTTTTCAATGACTTAATTTGCTGGATGAATATTTCCTAGTCATAACAACAACATCAACAGAAAAACTAAAACTTTCGTGTAAACAAATATCCATTTCATTCAATCATCCTTGTTTGCTGGCAACATGCTAACCCAGTCAGTCAGACAGACAGTCAACCAGCCAGCTAGGCTGGTAGACTGGCCTATCAATCTGTTGCCAGAGCTTTTGCTTCAAAACAAAATTAAGTTATCAAATCATAACTGCGCATTATTTTCAATATTTTTTGGTCTATTCCCATATTTTACCAAAAACAAAAAAATAACAACACACACAAAAAACTGAAGTTGTTGACTAGAGATGGCAGCTGTTTGGTTGGCTGACCAACCACCACAGCCCCATCATCGCCATCCAACACCAACACCTTATCAGCCATTATCATCTTCCTGTGATAAAAACGTAAACAATTGAAACAAAATAACCCCCAACCAGCCAATTTTGGTTTGCCCCAACCGAAATGGCAACCACCAGGTGAATGAATATTTTTCCCCACAAGCGAATTATTTGCCGATATTATTTTTTTATATTTTTGGTTTGGTATTAATTGGAATTTTTGGAGAAAATTAAGGTTCCCATATTAGTAGTAGCTTTATATAATGGCAATTTTTTGATGAATGTTATTATATCCTTCACCAGATTTCCAAGAAAATACAAATAAATTAGAGTTGTTGGTGATGAAATTGAAGAAATTTGAAAAAGGAAGTCATTACAGGGTAATAAAGGAAGGCATCACCAACTGAAATAAAAAAAACCTTCAAGATCTAAATTAGTCCGTATGAATCTATAGAGATATTTAACAAAGCTAACAAATTTCGAAGTTTTTATATCCTCTATTATAGGTTGACATACAAAATATCTGAAGTCTATCGAACTTTTGTATAGTTAGTGATTGATAAATAAAATTAAATGTAACTGTTGATCCTCAACCATTTTTCCGAAGAAAACACAATTTTCTAATCTTGAACAGAATGTATGGAATTACATAAATCTCATTTTCATAAATTAATTTTCTCACGACCAAATACGACAAACTCAGGGTTGCAAAAATATCAGATTGCTAGATATTTAACTAAATCAAACAGATATTAAAAATGTTCCGCTACATCATTTATTTAAATAATTATTTATTTAAAATTATGTAGAACAAACGGAAATACCATTAATATTGCAAAAAAAAAAAGTATATTAGCCACAACTGTTTAGGTCAGTCGGAAGAATATGACGTTGAAAAAAATCTATGTTTCTGTGGAAAAATATGTAATGCCATTATGCTGTTGTGTGTGTGTGTGTGTTGTTCTATTTTACGGATATTAATTTCTAATAAGGCTTGAAAATATCCATGCGAACAAAGATACACTTGGCTGGTTAGTTCGTTGTTCGGTTATAGTTGATTAGTTTAGTCACTGCAGCACTCACTCTGCCACAGATTCACTTTGTACCACTTAATAGAAATCCATAACAATTAAAATAAGTGAATTAAAAAATAAATAGAATGAAAACGGAAGGCAAGGAAGAATACTAAAAAGGCAAAACGAGGTGGGTGATATAAAATCGAAGAAAGAAAATCGGGCCTAGCTAAATTTTATATTTGAAAGTTAATTTGTTTACACTGAAAAAAACATAGAATAGACCAATCTGGTTCAGTGAGAGAGCCAACCTGAGCCATGCCTTTAAAAATAAGTAATTACAAGGTAAGAAAATGAAGCAATAAGTTATTACAAAGTCAGGTAATGAATCAAGAAGTCATCACAAAGTCAGGTAATGAATCAAGAAGTCATTACAAAGTTATTAATTGTCATTATAGAGTATGTTAATGAGACAAGTTATTTATTGTAAGAAGAAGGTAAGGCAATGAAAGAAGAATCGCAAAAAAATATCATATATATGGCTTATAGGGGTGATCGCTGAGGCTGAGATCTTAAGAAAAGATCTGCCGATTAAAAGGAAGAAAGTCGAATGAAAGCAAAATAAAATCAGACAGGCAAAAGCTCAAAATCTATTCAAGCTGAGCACGGATAAGATTCGACCCTAGGTTCCAAAGCGACACATTAAATGTTGCCACAACCCTTAGCGTACTGAACCATTAAACTCACTTCCGAAGGTTGCACAAAACATGCGCATACCGTGTAAGCAATTAAAAACAGAAATGCTTCCGAAGCTAAGACAATATTACGAACCTTAACAATTATGAATTTGTAATGGTGGATGTGTAGGTCGCTCTGGTTTTTTTACTAAAAGAAGAAAAAACTATGTAAACCAGTGAGCGGACCAGTATATCCGAACGGGCAGACTATATGATACCCTATACAGACTATATGATACCCTATACAGCTACCACTGAACTTTAACTTCCTGCGATCTATTTTTCGTGTGTGTTTGCACACTAGAATCGTTGTTATCTTGAAGATTGACAGGTCCTATTTCGTACATCGGTAACTTTTCTTGATCATGTTTTCACGTAGTAAACATTTACAACATAAGTTATTTAAATTATCAAAACAAAAAAAAAAAAAAAAAAAAAAAACAATTCCTTTCGCCGTATAAAATTTTTTATGTTCGACTTATAATTGTGGCCTTTAGAACTACAAGAAAGCAAGAAATATCGAAATAATTTGGAAAATACATATGCGAATTTTGTAACACACAGTGGAATGCTGAACTAGTCACAATCGAGTGAATGGAGATACGGCGGTTGATAGTTATAAAAACAACAGTCAAACGGTTGCAAAAATAACAACCACCAACTAAGGGAAGAGGCAGAGGATGACACCAAAACATAGCCGAACAATGAATTGTGTTTGTGGTGGTGTTTTTTTTTACATGGAAGAAATACATTTGTTTTGTCAAAAATTGTGACAAAAAATGAAGTTTTTGGACCATTTCCTCCCCTAAATATGAATTAATATATGTTATCATTGGCCAGAATAGCATGTCCATGGGAAATTTAGTGGTCTATGGATGAAGAATAGCTGTGACTTGTACTTTATTTAAAAATTGCTGTGAAAAGACGGACAGATATACATGTCTAGATTGTATTTTTGTTAAAAATGGTTCTTTATATGGGAGACTCACGAAAAAGTGAACTAATTTTACAGTGGTAGGACGATTTCCTACCCAATGAGAACCCAAAATATGAAATTAGAAGCAAGTCGGCTGAAAAAACGAATCCTAAATCGCAAAACCAAGGGGTACCATTATATGGGGGCTATGACGAATCTTAGGGAGATATTTATACTTTTTGATAGACAGAAGTTTTACCATTGAAAAAAAATTACAGCCATTTTGATAGAAAATATTTTTATCTCCCAAAAATACTGAAATTTTGGTGGTACCTTTATATCAGGGTAAATCTAAAAAGAGGGCCAATATGGATCATTTTTAGTAGAAAGATTTGTTAGCGAATGACAACCCAAAATACCAAATTACTGCCATTAGTGCTGAAGAACGTACCAAACAAAACCCAAAATACCGTATACATACATATACAGTGGTGGTCAAAACATATGCAACTGAAATTGACTATGTGTAAATTATTTGGAGTTAAAAAAATGGTTCCAAATAGTCAATTTCAGTGGCATATGTTTTGACCACCACTGCATATCCTAAAACTGAGGCTAATATTTTTTTTTTATTTTTGGTAGGGAAGTGTTTTATCCAATAAGAAGCCCAAATATAAAATTAAAGACATTTTGGTAGAGAAGCTTGTCGTAAACCCACAAAAAATACCGAAATTTGGAAGGTACGGGTACACACTCATGAGGGCCATCCTAAAAAGAGGACCAAAATATTGATTGTTTGGTTGGAATTTTTGCTACCCAACAATAACCCCTAATACCACATTGCAGCAGCCAACTCAGTTGATATATGTGGGCTATATAAAAAATTTACCGATATATTACCGATATACCTCAAAAGCTATGTCTTAAATATTGTGACCACCATCGTGGTTTCAACAGACATACGGACATGGCTAAATCGACATAGACTTTTAATCCTGACAAAGAATATATATCATTTATACGGAATCCGATGTGTGACTAATTTCATATACACTAAATTTGAGGGTGGTATTTAACTATGGTAAATTGGGGACTTTTCAATTAACATTTAAAATACAAATTTTCTTCAAGAAGACGCCATTTTAAATATTTTTGAACCAGACGTCATATTTTTCGAATATATTATCCTCGAATCATAATAACTTCGTTTTTTTTATTTCTTTACTTATTTATTACATTTTATTTCCCCTATTATTCCCATACCACCCTCGTCGCCGCCATGCACCACAATTGCATTAGAAAATTCCATTATATAATAATACTATTAATGCATTAGAAGAGTCGAGTCTAGTAGGCCTGGAAGGCATGAAGAATATGCGATGCATCGTAAACACTGACTGGTTGACCAATATAGAGATAGCTGAATGAATGACTGCCCAATATAGACAGATGATGCTGCTGCTGGCGATGACGACGACAATGTCCGGAGGAGTAATGGTCATAGGAAAATCAATGATTTGACCGAAGTCGTCGCAGATAGGCGATTGAGTTTGTTGCCATAATTAAATTGACATGCGTAATATGTATGTTGTATATATGTATGTAATGTATTACTACTATACATAATTAGATATGAAATGCAAGAGAGCTATCTGCTAATAGAGTTTAGAATTAGTACACTATAAGAAATAAAGTGGGTCAAGAGAACTATTGAAGACATAATTTGTATTCATTTGGGGAAAAAAATCTTGGCAAATCTTTATATTGTTTCGGAATATATTTTGTTTCGCACTAAATAATTTATTTATTTTTTTTTGTAAAGTCTAATATTCGAACGAACTTCAGAGTGCTAATCTTTATAAATTTTTTTTCGAGTAATATTTTCGAATTTTGTACTCACAAATTTAAGATCACATCATATGGAAATAAAGATACACCGATTTCGACTTCAACTTACCTAAAAAGAAAGAAAATAAAAAACATCTTATTAGAATAATTTTTAAACCAAATAAATGTATTTATGCTTAGATTGCACTTATATTTTACTATAATTTAGAAAAGACACTAATACATCCAAAATTTGCCTCAGATGACGAAAGACCCTTTTTGGGTTGTGGCCAATGTATTCTAAATTCAAATCATATTTTATAGTTTATCCCGATCACATTTCTTCAAGTGTTTATATTTGTTCTTCAGCCATACCAATCAAACCTTTACTTATTGATTATGTACGTAGTATCTGATGATGATGTAGAATTATGTAATACTAGTTTCCTGTTCTGTCACAGAAAAAAAAACTATCTTTCCTGTCGCAGCAATCAACCTTATGTATGCATGTGCATACATTTATAGATGCATAATTAAAATAAGGAAGTAAAACCCCAACCTAATTACTTAGAGTATTGGAGAGGAGGACATACGAGCTGATACAGTTGTCGTCTTCCTGGAAGTTAGACCCAACAGGCAGGCAAGTTTACATTTATAAGACGTATGACAAGTTGAGGAACCTGTAGCCAAGGTTTTTTCATCATCATTTATGACATAATAAGGTTAACTGCAAACAATAAGGTTAACTGCAATCACTAGTAAACATCAGAGGAAGAATATGGGAAGTTAAGAAGAACTGAAGTGAAGAAGAGGAGATGGGTGAAAAGAAGAGGAAACAGAGAGAATAACATACAAAGGCCCTATTACATGGCAATTGATATTGAATTACACATATTAACTGCATAAATAAGCAATCACTTTACATTTTTATGAAGGAAGAAGAAAAAAAATAATCAAAAAAAAAAAAAAATCGTAAATACTATAACATTCAGCAAAAACGACTGAAATTGTGACCTACATCATATAAACTATGCAGAGATAACATGTACAAAGGCGACTTATATAGGTGACTAAAGGCTTAAGATCTTCTGGATATCTCTTAAATATGGAGTAATTCTACCGGCAATGGAAAAGACCCCGCCCTGAGGCATAGATTGTGCTACTAAAACTAAATCCATATAATTTTATATTAGCTCCATCCTTCAACAAAAGCGTTCAGAAATTTGACAGCATTCGAGTCTCCAGACCCTGCCCGAGATCAATGAAACATCAACGATTGATAACCTATTTTAAGACTTAGTGAAATGAGTACCGATAACGATGAATGCAGTTGCCTCCAAAATAACTTAGATTACCTTCAATTAAAATGCCTGATATTATGAATTAAAGTCTTTCAAACACGAAGTTTGGTTATGAGAGAGTACGGGACTAAATAAATGCATACTTTTGAACAAAATCAATTACCATTTACTGAATCAAAACAAGTTTTGGAGGTGATTACGAATAACAAACCTTAGATTTTTGTTTCGGAATCTGACAAAGGATGAAACATGGAACCAAAATATAATTCTGAAATTCAAGGAATGAAGGAATTTCCAATAAGGTAAAAATATCGAAAATTGGAAGGTACTGACTTGTGGTACGAACTTTATTACCCAATTAGAGTTTCAAAATATCGAATTACAACCAAAACCTTTAGAAAACGTGCCTCACCTCCTTAAAGTACCGAAAATCGGAAAGAATTGCTAATTTAGAAAGAAATATTTTTAACGACTGAGAATACAAAAATATCAAAGTACAGCCCATTCGGTTGAAAAAGGATTCCAAAAATATTTAAAATACCGAAAATCGAAAGGTACAGTTACAGTGAACAGATACATTGATCATTTTTGGTATGAAGATTTGCTACCCACTAAGAATCCACATTATCAATTCCAATTCGGTTGGATAATATTCCAAAATTTTTAAATTATCGAAAATCGTAAGGAATCGATATATATGGGGCTATACCTGAAGGGTGGACTAAAATGGATAATTTTTGGTATGGATATTTTTCGATCCAATAAGAACCCCAAATATCATAAAATTCCACCGTATTCTGTTGAACCGTTAAGTGGGAGCTATGCATAAAGGTGAACCAAAATGGAAACTTTTTGGTAGGTAGATTTTCTACCCAGTGTGAACCCAAAATATAAAAAGCTACAACTAAATCATTTGGAAAATGTGTCCAAAATATGGAAAAAAGGCAGGCCAATATTGATTATTTTTGGTAGGTATATTTTGTACTGAATGAGAATACAAAATATTTAATTGGAAATCTTCCAAAATTCCCAAAATACCGAAAATTGGAGAATTCCGATATGTGTGAGTGCACCTAAAACTAAATTAGACCTATGCAGCCAAATTTTTGCATGGACACTTCCTGCCCATTAAGAGTTGAACATGTACAATTACAGGCAATATGTTTATAAAGAAATCAGAAATTTAGGAGGGTATTTTGGAATCGTCATAGAATTATCTTCTGATCTGGAGGATATAAATATAACCGATTTTTCAATACAAAGAAAAGTGTCACAAATCACTCAAAACGATGGCAAAAGTCCATGAATTGAGCTTCGAAGTATTACGGCATACATATCTGATCCCAAGCGGCCATTTCCTTTTTTCGGAAAAATATTTCAGGATTGGTGGTAGGCCAGGGACTTTTCATATGACTTGTTAGAAATCGTTTAAAAGGTCTACTATTGCTGGAAGACCTCTTTTAAAAGGTCTTCTATAGATAGAAAATATAGTCTTCTATTACTATAAAATCTACTGCAGGGTCTTTGTATCAGAAAGACATATTTTTTTATATAGGTGGTCTTCTGTTGCAGGATGACGTTCGAGAGGTATTCTATAGCTAGAAGACCTTCTATTGTCTTTCTATAGCAACAGAAGCCTTGTATATAAGATATTTTATATGATGAACCTATATTGTTCTTTTATGACTATAAACTCTATATTGGTCATTTATATCAGGAAGAGGTTTTCTTTATAAAGGAGGTCTTCTTATGACGTTATGTAGCTAGATGACTTTCTCTAAGTATTTTACAGATAGAAGACCTTCTATTGGCTTTCTATAGCCAGAAAACCATTATATCTTTTATAGGACTTTTATAACTATGAGTGTTCTAAGTAGAAGTCCTCCTATAGACCTTCTATATAAACAAAATCCAATATTCCTTCTACTGATAGTTAATCTTTTAAGAGACTTTTAATAACTTGACGTGTTACGCATTCTATTGCTAGAAGACTTCTAGTAGGTCGTCTATAACTATAGCTGGAAGACATTAAAAATCTAGAACACTCTCTATAGCTCGTAGATAGGTACTATTGTTGTTATTTTGTTAAGGGTATTTTTTATCGGTAGGCATTATACCTTATACACATAGAATATATCCTATTGGTCTAAAGCTACAATAAGCCATCTATAACGATGAGACCTTCAGTATATAGGATACTTTTAATACACCTTAAAACCCCTATAAAACGTCTTATACAGATCTTCCACTTTATATATTTTTTTATCAGTCAGGAGGCTTTCTAAAGGGCCTCTTAGCTAGAAGACCTTGAGTATATATTTTATCGCTAAAAGTCTTTTAGGAAGTTTTCTACATCTAAAAGACTTTAAGCAGGTCTTATATAGCTGTAAGACCTTCAGTAGAACTTCTAGATACAGAAATATTCTTAAATGTCTTCTGTAAGCTGGAAGACCTTATATAGTTATAGTAGCTCTTTTATTGGTCGTTTGTGGTCAGGAGATTTTAATAGATATTCTATACAGGCATTTCACACATAGAAGGCCCGAGCAAATCTTTTATATATTAAAAGTATGCTATAGATTATCGCTAGAAGACGTTATATTGGTCTACCAAATTCATTTCCTTTGTAATAAATAAAAAACGTGAGCTTCAAACTAACCCACAATACCCTTCTCACGTACCCATGTAAGTAGGGTATTATCATAAATATCTTTGTAATCGTTTGTTTGTTGTTGCTGTTGTTCGGGTTTTTTTTTACAATTGACGACTATGTCAGAGTCATGTAAAGCATTGGAACAAAATGTTTGGCCTCCACACATTCAAAACTAATTTTACAAGATATATATCTACATAGTTACAGCAGCAGCGATATGTATGTGCTGGATGTTAAGTGAATGTAAGTTGTTGTATGTTTGTGTTTGATGGGTCTGTTTTTGTGTGTCTAGATGGGGAGAACCTTGAAATAAATTTAATCTTAAAGTTCAAGTACTTTTTTCCTCAGACAACAAATCAGCGAGCGGACAACGAAAAACTACAGAAACAGCAGCAACAACAAAGAGGTCCCCCCAAAAAACCACTGAGAATACAACATAATTGTTATTGCAGTTGTCGTTGAATATTCCGCATTTTAAACCAAAACAAAATTATGAATGTAAATATGAACTTAAGAAAATGAAACTACTGCAGAAATAAATCGAATAAAAAACACTATAGTCAATTTCATGGAAAATTAAAAAACAAAACACCAATATTCAAAATCAAAATGTTGCCATTCGAACCATGGTAAATGGAATTGAATATCATCACCGATCGCCGATAAGTAAATATCAATTTTAATGATTGTACGTCTTGAAGGTTTTTTGGCAGCAACAGGTAATACAGCAGCCAAGCCAGCCACAGTCTACAGTAAGTGTGATCGCTCTACTGCATCTGCAACTGTCTTAACGGGATATGGTCGGTTCTCCACATATTTTTTTTTTGTTTAAATGCCAATGTTGTCCGTTCGTCTGAAGGTTTATGTAAATTATTATTAACATTAACATAATAAATTTGTTATCTGATGTTGGATGTGGTGTACCATAACTACGGTAACTGCTTCTGGTTGGGTATGCTGTGGTGTGTCAGAGGAGGAATGCGGTGAATTGGCATACAAATTATTTTGACACCTTAAAATGTCATCGCCGAATTTGCGGAAGGTGTATATTGTTCTCACCAAGGAATTTGCAACGCAAGAGTTGGGGAATTAAAACCTTGTATCAAGGATGAACATCACTTATGATGATAATGGGATCAGATTTCATATGGAAATTTATATTTCGTACATTTTGAGTATTTGCTAAGGTCAAAATTTAATAATGAATAACCCTGTTTAATCTGTAACAGTTCAATCCGTAAATATATTGGCCTGAAACATTGGATAGGATAGTGAATACCGGGTTCGAAATGAAGTGTAGGAAGAAATTTAGTTTGGAATAGTTGTAGAAAGAGACTAACATCTCCCTCCCAATATCGACTCGAGGGGATGGCACAAAGTAGGAATGCCAGGAGATACCGCAACCCTGAGGGAAATTGTAACACTTAACAAGCAAAGACTAAAACCACTGCACACATTTTAAAGAGACGTTTTTTCTAGGCATCGATAGATGACAGCTCTTTTACCTAGGACATGTATTGACACATAAGGATAACACAAATAGGAATTGCAGGAGATAGCGCCCCAGAGGAAAATTGCAACACTAAATAAGCAACGGCACTAAAATTCAGCCACATCACCTTAGATAGGCTACTCCGATTTCGATTACCATATTATATTTCGATTACCAGAATATTGGTATGTAAAGGTTGAGTCCAATATGGATATTTTAACAAATTCATTTTTATGCAAAAATCAAATTTGGAGAGATTCATCGTGTTACAGTCTGGTTCGGTTTAAATAAGTAGACGGTAGATTTTGCTGGCCACATTTTGACGAAGCTAATGATCATTTTGGAATCTATTCCGCAGAAGAGTGCCAGAGTATCAATTTCGTATTTGCCAAACAGTCGATGTTGTTATAGCTTACGGATTTCGCCAATGAAGTAGATCACTCACAGAAGGTTACACAGATCCCTCAAGCAATAGATTGGACGACTGCGACCTTATAATGTCCCTAAAAGGGAAAATTCCGAACTAATGAAATTTTGGTTGATAGCTCCAGGAGTTGGCAATGGCTTTTCTCAAAACACAAAACAGTGTATTAGGGATTCCACGATTCGGTTACTAAAAAAACTATTCAGAAAATGGGTTCTAAAACAAGTGTTACAAGGTTCGCAATCTGTATTAATTTGTGTGCCAGGTTAACACTCTTCGTTTATACCAGAGTCAAACATATCCTCCTTCTAACTAAGGCCATTTTTGGTTTCAGATGTTCTACTGAGCGGAATTTAAAGTTTATCGTAAAAAAATGTTACTAAAAGTGGTTTTGGAAAGAATATCTCTAACAAGAAATAAGTGAACTGGCGACACCCAAAACTATAGTCTTCCCTGTATTTCCCCCTTAGCGAACAATGTCATATAGTTCTCATTAAAAATCGTTTTTATACCTCAGTCGTATGGCTAATGAGGGTATGTACACTTTGATTCGGGAAAAATGTGCCTCATCGAAATATTGGTTTTCGACCCCATGTTTCTTTGGACCAAAATGGTTTCAGACAATTTGGAATCGATTTACGAATGTCCGTCCTTCCGTCTGTCTGGCTGGATGGTGCGCACCATAAGCCTCGAAGGGAGTAATCGATTGCATCCAAACTTTGCACATGGTAATATTTCTTCCAAACTTTGTTCAACTTCGAATGTGGGGAATATCGGTCCACTTCTTCTGGTACCTTTCACACAATATGATAAACATTTTGCTGAAAATCAATTTTGTAATATCATGGGAACGAACTATACATACCCATAATGCGAGCACAACTTATGTAGGAGCTGATCTGAGGGAGTGTGAATGGAGAAGACTGAAGGAGTTCACAAAAAATTCGGAACTCCTAGATTTATAGGGGAATCAAACCCAAATGCTTTTAAATCTAAGCTTTCACTAATTCCAACTTTCTCCGCAATTCTAGAGTGAACAACAGGCCTCAATTGGCTTATGTGTATGTAAATCTTATGTTGGACATGCGGTGGTATCATCCACCCCTCTTTTCAACCTTACCTAACCTATATAGGTGTTATTTGCAAAAATGGATCAGCCTTATTGTTAAAGGAGTTATATACACATTGATGAAATGCAAAAATGTGTCTCATCGAAGTATTGGTTTTAGATCCAATGTTTCTTTGGACCAAATCTTTTTCAGACAATTATAATATCATGCGAATGGACTATCCGATTTGAACCAATCTTTGCACATTCTATTATCACCTATACTAGATGAAGTCCGAAGATGTGACCCATTGCTCCACGCCTTCTGGTACCTCCCACACAAAGGGTCAAAGTTCTCAATATTAATAAATCCAATATTAGGCTAATGGAATTTCCGATTTGATCGAAACTCTACACATCGCACAATACACATACCACAATTTTAATCATGCCTGCATATTGATGGGATATGAGATTTATCGGTCCAATCCTTATAGTACCTCCCCCACAAAGGGTAACAATTTTGATACTTTATAAATTTTTATGAAACGCACGGAATATGCATATTGCATTAAAACTTTGGCATCGTAATATTTTTTCCCTAAAGATGAAACCCATTGGTTTACAATGGGTGAAGTTTGTCGATTCAATAACAATGTTATAGAATGTCCGATTGGATGCCAAATATGCACATCGTAGATTCAGTTTCTGATAATATAACTATCTCACGCGGTCCTTAAGTGATGTTCCGATTTCAGATGCTTTGTTTCTTTAAAAATTCTATTTACATTTTTAATACATCAATATAAAAATCTCCAAATATTTTATCCTCAAATTTCCACATCGTTGTTATTCTCCAATTGAAGTCTTCCTCATTTTTGGTGTTTCCCGAATACCAGATGCCTGGAAGACAGACAAGCAGGCAAATTAACTAAGTGATTGCCTGTCTATGAGTTGACTTTATCTCGAACACCATACACATTGAATAGATGGATAAATGGATAAGAGTTGTATTTTTGTTGGTTCGTTTTTTTGTGGACTATCTACAGACCCAGCCGCCAATCGCCCATCCATCGACGTCCTTGTCGTCATCATCGCGATTATTTCGTTTTGTGTGAGGAATTTTACACTTGTGCTGCCTCCTCACAAATAATTGTCTCTTTTACCATTAACAGTTCATAAATATAATATTACAACAACAACACCAACAGCAGAGCAGAGCATTGTAGTCAGTTATTTGTCTGTCGGTCTGTCTGCCAGTCGTTGTCATCAAAATGTGCTATTGTTTTTTGTAAATGTCTGTCTGATGGTTGATGACAACGAGCCAAAAACAACACAGAAAAAAAAGACGAGCGATATCGATAAGGTTCATAGATCGCAAAAAAAATGAATATACACACACGCATACGCGCGCACACACACCCACCAATTTATACCAAATAATGTACATATATGGCAGTAGGATTCATTGATTACGTAGGAAGTTGGGTAGAATAAATATTCAACAGGTTTTTGATGTGCTTGGGTTAGGTGTGCAAAATGTGTAATAAAAAAATATATTTATTGAAGAGTCTCTAGAACTCCATATATGTTTCGAATAATGAGAGAGGTGTTGAATGAATAAGAACGATTCTTTGAAGTATTTACTAGATATATATTTATTGCTGCGAACCCTACATGTTCGTGTTTGTGGATATCAATACTTTGACTTAATTTTGGCAGAGGATATGTTGGCAAACTCAATAAGGAATCGAGGACGTTCAGTGGCGAATTGTCCTACATATTGCTAACAACGTAGCTTTAGCCGCATTTTCCTTCCGACGAGTAATATTGTCAATCAAGATTCCTGGATACTGGGCTGTGAAAATGTTTCCGAGTAAGTATCGATATTTTTTTATGTAATCGGAGTATAAATTTATTTGCTTTATTTAAACTTTTGACGCACCGTTGATCCCATCTTTGTCCTATCAAGTAAAGAGTGTTAGTCGGTGTTCCGACAGATATATCCCCTCAGCCTGTGGCTTGCGGAGGTCTGCGATATCGGGGCCTATACCAAAACTTGGACTGACTGATATATCCCATTTTCAATACCAAACTTGCTTGGAGAAGTCGCAATAAATTCCAAAATGTTTAAGGTCTACCAGAAAGTTGGATATGGAATATTACAAAGGTAATGCAAAATTTACGCTGTACCTTGTGATATAGGGTATAGCCGAAATGTGAGATATCAATAAATCAACTTTATGAGCTAGGGGGAAAATAAGAAGATAACAACACGTAGAAAAACATAAGATCCCCTTCTAATGGAGAATTGTATAATCAAAAGGCCCTTAATGGCGCCCAAAAAAATATTCTAAAGAAATATATCCTTTGGTGAGGCTTCGAAAAATTAGAGACTCATTATAGAGTATTCTATGGACGTAAGATACTTTAACGTCTTCAAAAGACAGATGATACCTGTTTCGAGATGTTGCAAACGGAATGACAAATTTACACTGAACTTTATGGTAGAGGCTGTGATCAAAGGGTAGGAAGCATTGGTTTGAATGTAGCCCAAGAAGTGCTCCTATAATTGACAGAAATAAGGAGCGATACAAACCTTTAAACACTGCTTTAGAAGACCTTTTAAGAGGTATTTTGTTTACGAATATTAAACCAAGGGTTTCTATCTAAAAAAAATGCTCGTTGCCAATTTTGGAAGTCCTTTTGAATGGACTCGGACCAACTATGGAACTTGAGAATTACAGCTTCGAGTTAGTCAATGATTTTAAATACATTGGTACCGCCATAAATAAAACTAATGACATCATTTTGGAAATTCGGAGAAGCATTGTGTTGGCCAACAGATGCTACTATGTTTTAAGTAAGCCGTTTAGGAACAAGGCCACCTCCCGCCAGACCAAACTCACACTTTACAATACGCTGATACTACCCGTGCTGTTATATGTATCTGAAGCATAGGTACTTAAGAAAGCAGATGAGGCAGCTCTTGGAATGTTTGAGAGAAAAATTCTCCGAAAGATCTATGGGACGATCTGCGTTGACGGTGAATATCGCCATCGAATTAAACATGCATTGTCAGACGTATCGAGCTCAGGGGCTACGTTGTGAGAATGGATGAAGATGTCTCAGCTCTAAATGCATATAAAAGCCAAGCAGCTAATGGTTCACGTAGATGGGAAGGCCACGAATTGGTTTTTCAAATTGGAAAAACTCCGAAAAGACCAACGCGCTTGGAAATCTTGTTTAAGCTCGGCTTATGGAACGAAAGTTCTGTCACAAGCCAGCTATGTAAGTAAGTACTTTGAATGGACTTCTGTCTACAGAAGATATTTTGGAGGGTCTGCAGTTTATTGAAGACCTTTCGATTGGTAATTTGTCTACTGAAGATCCTTCTAAGAGTTCTTTCCCAAAAAGTCCCTTAATAAATAATGTCTATAAAAAAATGTCTATAGAAGTCCCTTTAAATATGTAGGTATATCTTTAGCGACACAAAACGAAGTGGTATTTTTGACGTGCCATTGAATGGGTTTCTATCGTCCCCAGAACGCATTTTAATGGTTCTCCTGTCTATAGAAGCTCTTTTGACGGTTATTTTGTCTACAGAAGACCTTTTTAATGGGGATATTTTTATAAAAAAAGTCCTTTAATGAGTCTTCCGTCAGAAGAAGACTCTTCAAACATTTTGGCATATATCTCATATCCGATCTTATACATTATATACAAAACGAATGTGCTCTTCTATTATTGGACGAATCTTCAACGGGGGTTTTTATTTATGAAAGTCTCTTTGAATAGACTTCTGTCTTAAGAAGTCCCCTAAAATATTTTGGTATTAGGTCCCCCTTTATAAAAAAAAACGAAGGGGTTTCAAGGAGACTTCTGTTTACGAAAGTTCCTTTTGAATGAACTTCTTTATAAACGGGTCTTCTACCTATATAAGACATTTTGACGGATATTTTGTTAACGGAAGATTCGTCCATGGGTGTTTTTCCTAAAAAAAGTCAATTCGAAGAGTATTCTCTCCATATAAGACTATTTGAATATGTGTAATTTGGTATATGAACCTCTAAGAGACCCTATGAATAACTTTTAAAGGATATCTTGATTATAGAAGGTACTTGGACGGGTCTTCTGTCTATGAAAGACTTTTCCAAGATTTTCTTAGAAAACCCATTTGAAGGGTCTTCTGCCTATAGAATCTTCTGCTTATTGAATCGTCTTCTGTCTAAAGGAAACCCTTTGTGGCTTTTATAGAAGACCCTTTAAGGGGGCCTTTTAATTTTGAATAGATATCTAAGTTTTAAGTCTTTTTCATGTTGCAGACCTTAAAAAGGACCACCATAACACCTTTTGAGTTGTTTTATTTACTTATGTTGCCCAAGTCATTGAACTAACCCACGTCGTATTTTTTGCACATAAATCACCGAACGACTGGCCACCACATCAATTTCCACTTCGTAGTTTTATCACCAGAGCTACTGTGATTTACAGGAGACAGTTAAAAGTCAAATAAGTTGTATATTAATTAGTTGGATGTCTATGGCCAATTAGTTGGTTTGGCGATGCAACAAGTTTGGCGTCATGTCTTTCAAATTTTCACCCAATTGATAACCAAAAAAAAAAAAACGCATTACACGACAAATACACCCATCGTTAATGGCTACTGTAAAAGGAGGAGACAAAAATTGAGAAAAAAACGCGTGTGTTAATGTGATTCAATCAAATTTATCTCTTACATTTTTTTATTAGATTTTTGTTTGGTCTGGTATTCCAAACTCCTTGATGAGATGAGTGGTGAAGTGCAACAGCTTCGATACAATAATTAAAACTGAAAACCGCAAATTAGTATCACGTGCTGTTATGGCGCGGAGCGGGGACTTGTTTTCTTGAGATGGATTTGTAATTAACAATGATTTGAAATTGGATAATAAAAATGGAAAGAAAAAACTTGATTTTGCTTCACTATGAAATCTTTTTGCGTTTACGCACTTGATCATACACACTTTTTAGGCACACAGAAATACACACACTTACACACTCTCATTTGGTGTGATAGCCACAATTTGCTGTTAGAAATTTATTTTATTTATTTGAAAATGATTTGACACTTGCTATGGAAACTTTCATGAGATCTTTCGAGACGAGATTACAATGGATGCGGCGGCATTTAACGCGCCAGGCGGGTATAATTGTCATAATGTGTGGTGTTGTATGGCATGTAGCATGGAGTGTAATGGCCACTATTTGCCACTTACAACCGGATTGGCCATCAAAAAATGCTAATAAATTTCAAATTAAACAAGACTTCAATTTTTTTCGTTTTTGATTTGAAAAAAAAAAGATTGGCCCCAAACGGGTTCACACTTTTTTCAAAACTATGGCGCTTGCTTTCAAAGCACTCTATTTAAGAAGATCATTCAATTTACATTAGAGATTATTTTGATTGCATTTTTTGTTGTTGTTGGGATTTATTTTTCAGAGTAATTTTCACGCTAATAAAAATCCCATTTTTTCCTGGACGGCACTTTCTTTTATGACTTTTGGAATTGTAAGACATCACGCGAGTAGAGGTGATTTCCAAATCACAGCACTTATGACATTTTAATGACAGCTTATTTCACTTAATGCAAATTTCCACACTTCGAGATTACTTTTTTTTCAATTTCTTGTTTGAGAAAAAATAAAAACAAAAAAATCGGGTTAATTTTTTCGGGAACACTTAGCACCTTTTTTTCTAGTAGATTTTTTTCGCCAACAAAAAAATCAATACCAATTTTGGTTTCTTAATCCGTTTGGTGTAACATGTGGATTATTATTATTATTTTTTCAAAATAGGTAGACTGCCTGGTTGATAATTTTTTTTAATGTTACCTCGACGACGACAACGAAAATGACGACCACGAAACGGCGACAACACCAAACTAAAACTGAATCAACAAACGGTGGCTTTTGCTGGGAAACGTAACGCCGCTACAATGAGGCAAAATGAAAAGAAGCAAAAAAAGAAAAAACACACAGAAAAAAATTGTCACAACAACGTAACAAAGTTGTTGCTTTTTTTCGCTTTGCAGGCCAAGCGGCAGGCCGGGCAGGCAGACCGTATAGTCACTTCAGTTAGTCAGTAGGGAGACACAAACTCAAAACATAGCCATACCACCACACCATACGGACATAATTCGCTCACTCACTCACCAACAACATTTACTTACTACTCATAGTTATAGTGTCCGCACACACACACACACACACACACATCCACACATAGTTGGGTTGCCTTAGCTATCTGACAGCCAGCCTGGCTGATTGCCCTAATATCCATCTATATACCACTCTCATCCATAAATATATCCATCCAACAAATGTCCAATCGGCCACCATCCAATATTATTACTTTTATTGTTGTTGTTGTACGTATTCTTCAACCCACCATTCATCCATCCACCTATTTTCCGCGGCGGCACCACACCACCACCATCCATGCAACCAACCATCAACAACCTGTGTCACCATAGTAAGTCCACATTATCCATTCATACAAATTCGTAATCAAACTCAAACTAAAAAAGGTAGTTGTTGTGCGCAAGGCAAGGCGAAGCGAAGCAACATTATTAGTTGGGAAAAAAAACGCAGAAAAAACAGTTGTGATATTTTTCCATTTTTAACGAGGGGTGGGAATAAAAGATTTTAGAAAGATATAACCAAAAATACTCTTTTTTGATCAGACAGAAGACTTATCATATGCTAGGATATAGGATCTATGATGTAGGTAGGAGGCCCTTTAAATGGCATTACGCAAACATAAGATCCCCTCAAAGTGGGATTTTTATAAACCGAAGGTCCTTCTAAGGATCGGAACGACATGGCGCCTGTTAAAGAAGCTTCCATAGATTATCGACTCGTTATAGAAGAATCTTTAGTATACATAGGTCGTCAAAGGATATTACATAGGTCGCAGTCCCCTCAAAGGACCAATTTTAAGAAAGGATAAGAAATAAGATTCTCAAAGAGGTAGCTACAAATAGGAGATCCTTCAAAGAGTCTTCCACAAACAAAATACGCCTCAAAATATCGAAAAGGTTTTCTAATTGCAATATACTCTTCAAGAGGTTTCTATAGAGTACAAATTATAAAAGTCTTCAGTATATAGATGTCAAATGGTATTACATAGGCCGAAGACCTTTCAAAGGAACAATTTTAAACAAGGCCCTGAAATGGATATGGATAGACAAAAGACCATTAAAAGGACATTTCATACAAAAGGTCTTTCTAAGGGATAAGACATAAGACCTCTCAAAAAGGTAGCAACAGATAGGATACCCTTAAAATAGTCTTCCGAAAACATAAGATCCTGAAAAGAGAGGGGCTTTTATACCCGGAATTTCCTTTAAAGGATCGAAAAGACAATCCAATGGCTATATACCCTTGAAGTGGCATCCATCGATTACAGACTGATTATAGACGATTATCTAGGAGGAGAATCATATAGGATACCCTTAAAATAGTCTTCCACAAACACAAGACCCCTAAAAGAGACGGGCTTTTATACTCGGAATTTCCTTTAAAGGATCGAAAAGGCAATCCAATGGCTATATACCCTTGAAGTGGCTTCCATCGATTACAGACTGATTATAGACGGTTATCTCTCTTCGGTATATAGAAGACCAATCAAAGGGTATTACATAGGTCGAAAATCCCCCTTCTTCTAAGATTATTCAAATATAAAGCATGTTTGCTATAGGCAACAGAGTCTCTTCAAATCCATAATCATAAAAGCCCTGAAAAGGTAGACTTTTAGAATAAAATGCCCTTTAAATGGTCGAAATGGTCATTGCCGGTTCATATAGACTTATATTATAGAATTCTCCAAAATGCATTCGATAGCCCCATCAAAGGGAACTTTTAAAGTATCAACTTAAAATCTGATTCGTCCGATTTAGTTTTTAAATTTTTAAACCATATATTCAGAAAATAAATCCGATAATAGTCCGGCTCAATAATTTAGCAGGTAATCCGACGAATCCGACAGTTCTACAAAATAAGGAACCTTACGAGCTTCAATTATATATAGAGAAATCTAATTCCATACATTAGGTCCAATTTAAGATATGAAGCTATCTCTTCAGGTATAATAGGGTCGCTAGCAAAAAAAAAAAAAATTATAACGACCTATAACGATTTTTTTTCTTCAGGAGTTTTCATATACTCACCAAGGTCTTTCATCTCCAATAGGAATTGTCCACCTCCAAATTATGACCTCGATTTTTTTCACACAGTATATTCAAAAGTTATTTCAAACTGAAGAGGTATCCATAAACGGAAGACCCTTCAAGGGGATTTTATAAACAGAATAACGTTTATAGGAAGAATACATCGCACACAAGTCTTCTATAGGGTCTCGCAAAAGAAAATTACTCTCCAAAGTTTCTAATATGCAGGACCAAATTTTCTTCTATAGAATGCAAACATCTCAAAGAGTCGTCTAAAGAACGAATAAACTTCAAAATGTCTTCTAACAAAAAAAATCTCCAAAAGGTCTTCAAAAAATTCTTCATCGACAGAACACCATTCAACGAGTTCCCCAATAATCCTCTATAGACATAAGACCCATCATTGATTCTTCTATAGACAGGATACCCAGAAATACTATTGAAATCTTCTTCTATATAACCAAATCCTTTAAAAGATTTTCTATAATATTGGGGATTTTTAGGCATAAGACTCCATAAAGGATTCTATATTATCAAATAATCTTCTATAGACAGGATACCATCCAATGGGTATTTTATGGACATAATACCCTTGAAAAATACCCTCAGAAACTTCTATATAGGGAATAATCTTCATAAAGCCTTCAATAGACAAAAGACTATTCTAAGGGTATTCTATATAATGACCTTCAAACTGTTCTTTCTTAGAAAGAAAGCCCTTCAATATTTCATGCATAGAGAGACGGCGCTTTGGAGAGTTAGAGGATAAACAGAAGATCCTTTAAATTTATTCTACGAAACAACGAACTTCAATGAATATTCTATAGCGAGAAAATTATTCACAGAAAAAGTTTCTTCTATAGATATAATGCCCTTCCAAACGTCCTATATAGACAGAATATTCTTCAAAGAATGTAGACCGAATAATATTCACAAGGTTTCATATTCATGAACATCCATGGACAAATGGCCTACAAAAAATTAAAAAATAAAACCTAAGGAGATTACCCTGGTGCAGAATTTATTCCTCTTGCAACACCTTAAAATTGTTGGGAGGATCTTGATCCAAATAAGGTTACCGATATCATTTTCAATATGTTGAATGCATGAGGGATTGATATTTAGAGGGTGAACATTTTCTTCGCAGACAATCTCGGTATGTCGGGCTGTAAGTGGCGGTAATTTGACATTTCGGAACGTTATCGCAAAAACTGTCAAACCGATATCATTTTCAATATGTTGAATGCCTGAGGGATTGATATTTGCAACCGGAGTGACTGTAATTTGTAATTACTGATTCTTGGAGGGTGAACATTTTCTTCGCAGACAATTTCGGTATGTCGGGCTGTAAGTGACGGTAATTTGACATTTCGGAACGTTATCGCAAAAACTGTCAAACCGCCCTCACATTCGCTATGCTTAAGGCCCTAGTCCAATTTTCTAACATGCGCATCTGTATAATTTGGTATATCTTTTTCTCAGAGGTTTAATGTCTTTGGGATATTTCGTGCCGGCCGAACCTAAGGAAGGTTTTACATTATATGAGGACTCCTACTATAGAAAACCAAGAATTTTTCTTATATAGAAAATCAAGAGGTTTACTTCTATAAAACCTAAGAGGTCTTCCCTTATAGAAGACGAAGAGGTATGCCATTACATACCTCTGTAGGAAGATGATCATGAGGTCGGACCACGTAATTGTCTATCTATATAATTTTCATTACAATACTTTAATTTTTTGGTGGTATAGGTTGCCCATCTCTGCAAATAGGACTCAGTTCCAATCATTTCTTCATTTGACGAAAATTTCCTCCTAGCACGCATCCTATCGATATCTAAGAATTGAAAATAATTACTAAGGTGAAATCTGGATAATACAGCGTATGCAGAATCAAATCGAAGCTCAATAGGATTCTCATTGGTTGTGACATTTTGTAAGTCTTGGCAAACAGCACTTCATTTTTATACAAATTAAGACGGTTTACTTCCGGAGATGGAGATTTTGTTAAGAATATGATTTGAAGGATCATCAGATCAACAAAATGTGTCCTCAATGCTATAATTCATAAACTAGTGAATCCACAGTTTTTTTTTTTTTTTTTTTTTAAGGCTTGTGGTTTTTAATTGAGGAAGCTTCAGCTGAGGAACTTCGAAATTTCCATATAAGATTTATTTATGTCTGCTCAATTTTCCATAATATTTTTCCATAACCCTCGTACTTAGTCTCATGTGTGTGACAATTGAGTGAGTGAATTGTGTTTTTTTGTGCGATTTGCTTTGCTCTCTCCGGCTGGTGGACCTCTACTCGGCTCCTCGAGACAATTGCTGCGGTGTATATTAACTAGTACAAAAAATATATAGTAGTAGCACTTGTCGCTTTAATATGATTATTATGTTGTTGCTGTTAATGTTGTTGTTATTGTTCATATTGTTGTTGCTATTGGTGCTCTATGCATCGTGTACAGAAGCAGCTGTTGCTTGCTTGCTCACTTGTTATTGTTGCCGTTGTCCACGTCTTTATAGTCTCAAATATTATGGAAGCAGTTGTAACAACAATAATAGTAATAATGTATGAACGACAGTGTCACTAAATGTAAATCACAGCAGTGGAACATTAATGAGTGTATGTGTGTGTGTGTTTTTACAGTTTTAACTAACGGAGCAGACAGTTGAGTTACTGGGCCCAAGGAAATTGAAAATTCCCATCAGCTGTTTTGATATGGTGAATATTTACATCGATTAAGAAATCAACTGCAGGGTCACGGCTTCAGTCATCAATCATAATATTATATAAAAATTTAATTGAGTCCTAAAAAAATCTGACGCATAATTATAATTTATCAGTATATGAATAGCCTCAAATGGAGTTTGCAATTTTTGCGGATCTGGATGTCTGAAGGGAATACCTAAAAAAAGAAACAATCGCATTATTTCCTATCTCTAAAAAGTATCAAAAGCAGGGTTTTAAGAAATAAGTGACTAGCAGAAGATAATATCTTATATCTGATTTTCTGGTCTAAAGTAACGGCCGATTATTAAGATTTTTTTGCGTGCGCCATAAAAATATATTTTACCAGGTATTTGTCCTTATAATCCTCCAGAATTCATTCTGCTTTGAGATGGGAAATATTTACAGCGTCCTGAGAAAGGATTTTATAAAGATCTTCCAAAGTTCACTTCGCAGATACAAGCTATTGAAAATATATTTATATAAGGCCTTAACCAATGGTCTTCTATTTCTAAGGGGTTCGTATTCAAAATGATTAGGTTCCAGCCTTTCAGTCCATCAATCGAATTGGATATACAAATTAAATATAATATTGTCCAGGATACGTCATAACAAATGTTCAGGCTAAAATAGATTTTTACCTCCCGAATATATCCTGAAAAAACGCTCACCTTTCCAGTAGTAACAGTTAGTCAGAGTAACAGTTCTCCCTTAACCGACTGTTTAATGAAAGCGAGAGACAAATGAGTAGAAATTATTCATACCCCACCTAACCCAACCCACCATCCACACTTCTGATAATATACTCATAATAATTCATGTAAGTTGGGTGGTGGTGTGCCTGGCTTATGGTCGTAAATACCAATATTGTTGTTGTACTCTTTTTTTAATATAAACGTACAAATCTGCAAACTAACTATATGGACACACTCACACGTAACACTGCTACTAGGTCTATTTAATTTATTAGTTCGGTAGCCACTAGTCGAACGCTATTAATAACAACAACTACAAAAACTCTAATTCTACACAATAGACCACCACCAACTAACGATTACAACAACAAATACAGTGACAACTATGGCAACAGGCTACTGTAAAAAGCCATTGACAATGGAATGCAAAGTGTGAAGTCGGAATCCAAATTAGGGGTTCCTAGTTTTGGTCGGATTTTTGGGACAAAATGTGGTGGAAATTTTTCTGATGACAGAAATTAATATCCAGAGATAGACGAGTTTTTAAGAACTTAAGAGTGTTATACAGGTCAAATATTTGAAGGCCTACTTCAAGTCCTTGGTTTATTGAAGACTAACTGAAGGTCGACTATGTAATAGACAGACACCGACACTGACAAGTATAAAAAAATACCTACTGTAATAGCCATTCACAATGGGATCCGAAGTATGTGTGGTAGACGAAGTTTATAATGGGAATCCTGATTTTGTTCGGTTTTCCAAGACAAATGACGAAAAATCACGGTAAAGAAACAAATGCATAGTTGGACCACCTGGAGATAGTAGACGTTTTCTATACTCCAAAGATTTTGTATAGGTCCAATAAACTTTAAAGTTATTTTATTGTTCTTCCCCACACCTTAACGAGGGCTCAGAGGTCTATATAAAAGACCTACCCCAAAGAAGAATGTTTTCCATTTATTGGAGACCCCTTTGACATACCACCCTAAGGTATGTCTTGCATAGCATAAACTTGTCCATAGTCTACTGAAGAACGTATGGAGATATTTTGTCCACAAAATACATTGGGAGTTCTGCTATCTACAGAAGACCATCTGAAAGTCTTCTATCAATAGAAAATATATTCTGTGGATAGAAGGTCTTTTAGAAGTATACAGAGCGGCATTCTTAGGGGTTTCAGTTCATACAAGACCATCTTAAGGTATCTTGTCTATAGAGGTCGGATATCTTCAAAATAACATTTGGAAGATTTTTATTTAGAAGTCTGTAGAAAATCTGTAAGATGCATTCTGTCGATTAACGATCATCTAGAGGTCTTCTGTTTATAGCCATTCTACATACACCTCACTTAGAATACGAGTACATTACCTCACCTAGAATACGAGTAAAATTTCTTATAATCGTGAGAAAGCCACTATTTCTTTCAAATTATGTAAATGTTTCATTAATATCAAAACTATTTTCTTTCTTCGTCCTACTTTGTCATTATTTACGCTCATTTGTTATTCCCTTTTTATGTTATTCTCTTAAACGTATTCCTCGCAAAAAACACCACGATTCACTGTTCGGACGTGTTTTGTTTTAACATAGACAATCGAATCTCCCATCAGTTAGTGGTTATTAGTTTTGTAACCGTGTGTATGAGTATTGTTTTGCTTGCTAACAAACTTCGTCCCTCCACTTAATCGATTGCGGTTAGTTTAGCATTTCATTGTTTGTTTATTTAAGTCAAAGAATTTCTACTATAAAATTCGCATATGTATTTTCCAAATTATTTCGATATAAATACCAGATATAATATGTCATGTATGTGTTGATTCGAGCAACATGACAAAGAGAAAAGACATAACGAAAAACCATATGTAACAAAAAATAAGAAAATCAAAACTACAGGAAGTTTTTGTGCCATAGAAAAACCACCACCATCCAAACACACTCTAAAGTTTCCCCTCTCTATCTCTCTCTGACAAGAAACCGACATTTAAAATTTTATGAATTGCATTCATAAAATGATGAAATTCGGAAATTGACAACACTTCTGAACACTATTCATATTATATATGAATTATTTTGTCTGTGTATTGATGTCCTTCTAGAGAAATTCTTTATATTGAAGACAAAGGCGATGTATTCTGCCTATAGGAGTCCTTTTATACGTTCTGTAGGTTCTAGCTTTCTGTAGGTTTCCTGTCGATAGAAGTCTAGAGAGGAGCTGCCAGAGGTATATTGTCTTTAGACAACCCCATAGAAGTCTTCTAGAAGATTTCGTAAAGTTATTTTGTCAATAGATTAACTCCTTCTTACAGGATACCACTTCTACAAAACGGTTTCGATATATAGAAGAGCTTCTCCCTTTAGAAGTCTTCCTTGGGATCTTCTGTTTATAAGAGAGTTCCTAGAATACGTTAAAAAATCTTTAATCTATTGAAGACCTACTAGATGCTTTCTGCCCAGTGGTTCGATTCAAGTGGTTTCTATCTATAAAAGGCTTTCTTGGCATTCTAGAAGTCTTTCTTAAAATCTACTGTTTATAAAAGACTTACTAGATGACCTTCTCAAACTCTTTGAACTATGAAAAACCTACCTGTCGTCTTCTGCCTTGTGGTTCGGTTCAAGGGTTTCTGTACACAAAAAACTTTTTTCTTCTAAAGGGAGAAATAAGTTTTTTTCTTCTAATTCAAAGAAATTTTGTCTAGAGAAGACCTGCAAAATGTATTTGATCTATGGAAGACCTAATAAAGGTATTCTGCCCACAGATTCAGCTCTACAGGTTTTATATCCACAAAAGAAGATCTTCGAAACGTGTTTTGTTGGATGAAACGAACAAATTCGATTGTAGGCTTGGGAAGTTTCGTCCCTGAAGCGGTTCGTTCATTTAGTTCCATAGTTTTTTTAGTTTAATCGTTCATTGGTATAAATCGGTTAATTCGGTCAATGAACAGGAAGATCTAGATGAACGGTTGGATAAAAAGGAACTTGGTGAACGAGAGCAAAATGAACGACTGGAGCAAAAGGAACCACATGAACGAAAGATACGGACCTAGTTCCGATGATTCTTTTTGCGGAATAAATTCTTTGAACGATTGATTTCATTGAACCATTTCTTAAAGCTTATGGAGCACCAACTGCTGTAAGGTTGTGATCCATTACCAGTACAGTTGTTAGTTCCTTGATGAACCCTCGTCCCGATTATCAACGCTGAACATTGTAAAAAATTATCGACCGAAAATGTTCCCAGTTCATTCCATTTTTCTTACAAATTCATTGTAAACAATACAACACATGATGGTACGTACTGACTACGTTTCAGGTAAGGACAATTAAATCTTTTCAATGGAAATGTTAGATGGGCCCGAGTAATGTTGCCTAAGCCACTCTTTGGTAAACCGGAATTTCTGCTTTCTACAGATGATTTTGGACCTTAAGATATTCTGTTTACAAGTTACAAGTTTTATAAGCCGGTAAGAGGTTTTCTGTCTATAAAAGGCCTTCTGAGGTCTTATTTAGACTATAGAGTACGAGAGGTTCTCTGCCTGTGAGAATACATCTGGGAAGTGTTAATAATATTTGGAGTCTTGTGGGGGGTTATCTTTCTACAGAAGCATTTTTGAAGGTCCAGAAGACCTTCTTGATGTCTAAAAGATCCTTCAATTGCTCTACCTTCTTGCTTCTGGTACAATAAATCCAACTTCGCTATGGCAACACTATTCCACACTCACACACTCCCTCAAACATAGTTAGGTAGCACATAACGTCAAACCAACAAACTGAAATCTAATTGTCAACCTTAGTTAAGTGGTTTAATGCTTTTGTGTTGTCATTATTAAATGGACAAATGCAAAAAAGAGGAAAAAAAAAATAAACGAAATGAACAGCAGCAACAACAAAAGAGGCACAGGTTGATTGGGGGTGGTTGGGATGTCGGTAGTCAAAGTACACTTTTCCTTGTCACAAAATTAAAATGACATAACGAAAAAGAGAGAGAACACTCAACACTCTCTTCTCATATTAATTTATGGAAATGAGTGGAGAGAAACTTACTGATAAGGACTCAATAGTCGAACAGGGTTGGAAATGATGAAAATTTTCTATAGAACTCGAAATGTTTTTTAATCGATAAAATCAGCAAATATGAATTTTTATGGCGTTATTAAATATTGGTGTTATTAAATATTCTTAAAGGTAGATTTTCGAGGAGTAAATAAGGTCCATCGAAGCAATAATCGGGTACTTTTGTAAAAAAAAATCAGGACCATCAGACCAATAAGTGTGGATATTAAAAAAAATGTTCGAGGACCCTGTAATCAGGATTTTCAAAAATATTTTTACAAAAACCATCAGACCAATAATCGTGGATTTTTTTGAAGGGGCCCTAGCATAAATCAGTATAATTTTGTTATTTTGTGAAGGTCCTTAGTAGTCATAAGCGAGGATTTTTTAAAAATATTTTGTGAAGATCCTAAAGAGTCCTAAGCGTGGATTAAAAAAAAAACAATATTTTGTAAAGGTCCTAAAAGATCTAAGGGTGGATTTTTAAAACAATATTTTGTGAAGGTCCTTAAGAGTCCTAAACGTGGATTTATTTAGGAATATGAGGTCCTTTAGAGTCCTAAGCGTGGATTTTTAAGGAATATTTTGTGAAGGTCCACAAGAGTCCTATGCGTGGATTTTTTAAGGAATATCTTGTGAAGGTCCTTATAAGTCCTAAGCGTGGATTTATTTAGGAATATCTTGTGAAGGTCCTTATAAGTCCTAAGCGTGGATTTATTTAGGAATATTTTGTGAGGGTCCTTAAGAAGCCTAAGTGTGGATTTTTAAGGAATATTTTGTAAAGGTCCTTGGAGTCCTAAGCGTGGATTTTTAAGGAATATTTTGTAAAGTTTCTTAAGAGTCCTAAGGGTGGATTACACAATATTTTGTGAAGGTCCTAAGTGTGAATTTATTTAGGAATATTTTGTAAAGGTCCTTTAGAGTCCTAAGCGTGGATTTTTAAGGAATATTTTGTAAAGGTCCTTTAGAGTCCTAAGCGTGGGTTTTTAAGGAATATTTTGTGAGAGTCCTAAGCGTGGATATTTAAGGAATATTTTGTGAAGAGTCATAAGCGTGGATATTTAAGGAATATTTTGTGAAGCGTTCTAAGCGTGGATATTTAAGGAATATTTTGTGGAGGTCCTTTAGAGTCCTAAGCGTGGATTTTTAAGGAATATTTTGTGGAGGTCCTCAAGAGTCCTAAGCGTGGATTTTTAAGGAATATTTTGTGAAGGCCCTTTCGAGTCCTAAGCGAGGATTTTTAAGGAATATTATGTGAAGGTCCTTAAGAGTCCTAAGCTTGGATTTATAAGGAATATTTTGTGAAGGTCCTTAAGAGTCCTAAGCGTGGCTTTTTACGGAATATTTTGTGAAGTCCCTTAAAAGGCCTATGCGTGGATTTTTAAGGAATATTTTGTGGAGGTCCTTAAGAGGCCTATGCGTGGATTTTTAAGGAATATTTTGTCATTTATAGTTCAAAGCGTGGATTTTGTGAAGTTTATTTAGGGTCTAAGGGTGATTTTCTTATTAAAATTGTATTAGGCTGCTAAGTGCCCTATGTGTAGATTTTTAAGAAAATTGTTTGCAAGAATCACCAGAGGGTAAAGTTACTTAATGACCATGAGAGTTTTAAGCATAGAATAATGAAGAATATTTATACAAAAACCATCATAGTCCTATATATGAACTTTGTGGAATATTTTTGAATTCACTCCTATGTTTCTTAACGCTCAATTTACAATGTTGGAAATTTTCCAAAAAATTCATGCTCACATAACTAAAACACATAATTTTGCAATTTTGTAATTTCGGGTTTCCTTCCTAGTTTCATGGATTTGTTTGGCATTACATAAAACCGTTATTTTTCTTTCTTTCTAGCCTGCTGTCATTAGCGAAAACATTCGTAGATATATGTTATGCTCTTTGTATTGTAGTTGGTTTTTTATTTTTTCATTTCTGGTACTCCCGACTTAATAATAATTATTATTATTACTTTGTTTGGCTTTCTTTTCCAGTGATTTTATTTTTCATTTTTCTTTGTAATATCTTGAAATTGTCATCGCTGTTGTTGTAGTGAAATTTCATTGGAAGATTTCTGTTGGTTTTGTCTTCTTTGTGAAAGACAATCTGTTTTTTATGTTTATTTAACTAGACAGCCAGACGACAAGCTCCATTTCCGTTTTTTGTCTTCATTTTGTTGTTGTTGTTCCCAATTGCTGGTATTGTTCTTTTCGTTGTTGTGATTGATGAAAAGCAGAAAATGGAAATTTTTTGGAACGGAATTAAAGTAAGGAAATCAAAAGCGCTGATTTTTAAAAATGTATTATTTGAGGAACCTTAAAACAATATTTTTTGAAGAATCTCAAGAACCAAGTTCGAAGATTTTTAAAGAAACTTCACTCAATAGGCGTTAATTTATAAGGCGACGATTTTTAAAGAATATTTTTTTCAAGAACTTTCAAAGCCAAAGGCGTGTTTTTTTAAGAATATTTTTTTAATAACCTTCAGAGCCAAAGGCGTATTTTTTAAATATTTTTTTCAAGAACCTTAAAAGCCAAAGGCGTGGTTTTTAAAAAATTGGTTTTCAAGAACTATCAGAGCCAAAGGCATGTTTTTTTAAGAACCTTCAAAGACAAGGTGATGTTTTTTAAATAATTTTTTAAGGAATTTCAAAGTCAAGGCCGTGGTTTTTTAAATATTTTTTTTTTCAAGAACCTTCAGAGCCAAAGGCTTATTTTTTAATAATTTTTTCCAATGGCGTGTTTTTTTAAAAATATTTTTTCAAGAACCTTCAGAGCCAAAGGCGTATTTTTTAAAGATTTTTTTTCAAGATCCTTCAAAGCCAAAGGCTTATTTTTTTAATAATTTTTTCCAATGGCGTGGTTTTTTGAGAATATTATTTCAAGAGCCTTCAGAGCCAAAGGCGTTTTCAGTTCAGTTTTTTTTTCAGGAACATTCAGAGCCAAAGTCGTGGGTTTTTCAAGAACCTTCAGAGGCGAAGGCGTGGTTTTAAAAAAATTGGTTTTCAAGAACTTTCAGAGCCAAAGGCATGTTTTTTTTTTTGAAACTTTGTTTTTTAGGAACCTTCAAAGTCAAGGCCGTGTTTTTTTGAAGAATTTTTTTCAGAACCTTCAGAGCCAAAGGCGTATTTTTTAAAGAATTTGTTTTTTCAAGAACCTTCAGAGCCAAAGGCGTATTTTTTTAAATAATTTTTTTTTCTTCATTTTTTCAGAAACATTCAGAACCAAAGACGTGGGGTTTTCAAGAACCTTCAGAAGCGAAGGCGTGGTTTTTTAGGAACTTTCAAAGTCAAGGCCGTGGTTTTATAATTTTTTTTAACAACCTTCAGAGCCAAAGGCGTGCTTTTTTAAAGATTTTTTTCAAGAACCTTCAGAGCCAAAGTCTTGTTCTTTTTAAAGATTTTTTTTTCAAGAATTGGTTTTTCAACATGGTTTTTCAAGGAAACTTCAAAGCCAAGGCTGTGGCTTTTCAAAGAAGTTTTTTTAAAGCTTCAGAACCAAAGGCGTATATTTTAAAGAATTTTTTTTTAAAAACCTTCAGAGCCAAAGGCGTATTTTTTTAAATAATTTTTTTTTCAAGAACCTTCAGAACCAAAGGCGTGATTTTTTCAAGAACCTTCAGAACCAAAGGGTTGTTTTTAAAAGATTTTTTTCTCAAGAACCTTCAGAGCCAAAGGTGTAATTTTTTTAATTTTTTCGTTTATGCAAAATAGTCATGCTGAATCCCAGTTAGTTGTTTTTATAAAGGCAAATATTTATTAGTGAGGAGAGTATTTTTATTTAGGCTTTGAAAAATATTTTAAAAAAATTCAGGCCTTGAAAAATATTTTTAAAAAATTTACAACTACCACGGAACTCTAACTTCTGCGGATTTTTATTCCGAGCCTGGGCAATATTTCGTGATAGTTGCACCCTCTTTCCCGATTAGAGGTCTACATCATCTATACACTGATATATTTTCCGAATATTACTTGTCCATATTCCCTTCACCGTGGGTTGTGTTGTGATGCTCGGCTCATAATTGTGGCATAGAGATCGACTCGAAAAAAATAACAACAAAAAGGTTTTCAGTCCACTTCATCCCAAAATTATTATCTGATTATCACCGAAAATTATAGGTGTTGCACTTGACCATAATTGGAACCTCATGGAACATTTCAAAGCGAGCCAAGGTGGAGGATTTTTAAAGAAACTTCACGTCATAGACGTTAATATTTGCGCCCTCTAATGTGGTAATGGGTTACTAAATAATATTTGAATAGGTAAGCACATGTATATATTAAAGTGTCTCTCCCACATCCGAATACATATGACAACATAATTGGTATCAATTTAAAGATCAACTACTCCTCTTAGACACACTGTCAACTTCTCGAGTATATGTCCTTCAGGAGTAAATATTTACGTCATAGAATACAAATTGTTGTAATTTTTCACACAAAAGTCAGGTTCCATTTGACCCGCAAAATATTGATCGATCTTTATCAAAACAGTCATGCTTATTCTTTGGCTCGATCCAATTCTCCATGTAAAATTTCGCGATGCTTGGGCCATATTTGTGGCCTCTGACCAGAAAACCCGTCTATATCATCCCCAAAATATTAACCGATCTTTATCAAAAACAATAGGGGTCTTCATTGGGCAAAACCCTTCCTACATGCAAAATTTCGTGAAGATTGGTCCATAACTGTGACCTGTATCGTGTTTACAAATGTATCGGTTTTACAAATTATAATGGACAGACGGACACACATGTCTAGATCGACTCAACTAGTCGAGATATGACGATCGGTATACTTAATGGTGGGTATAGAACCGGTATTTCGCGGCGTTACAAACTCTTGGGGCGGCGTTACAAAACTACAATACCCTGACAACAAGTTGTGTAGGGTATAAAAATCCATGCTGAATATTATTTGAAAATTTACGTTTATTGGTAGTTGTTAAAAATATATTCCCGCAAAAATTAGTATTCTATGAGCCCATATAATACTCCGTAGATAATCAGTGAACATACTATTTATATGTAGTGTCCATCCTACTCACCCATTAATATACAATAGATTTTTAAAGTGAACTTACCTAAAAATAGAAGAAAAAATATAAACAAAATTAGTTTTATTAAGAATAAAAAAAAAACGATAGAAATTAAATTTATATCTGACCTATAAAATTATTCAACCAGAATTAAACAGAAAAATAAATAATAAAAAAAAACAAAAATATCAGATGTTTGATGTCATTTCATTACATTGTCAACTAAAAAATATAGAGTATGTTTTTGTTGTTGTTCGGATGTTTGTGTGTTGTTGTTATGTTAATGTCATGTTTAACTTGAAGGTGAATAATCTTACACTACTATGGCGCTATGCAAATTTACCGAACAGCAACAATAACTACAACAACGAACATTTTTTTAACAAATATTCCATTTATAGTTTCTTTAGAAAATAAGGTGTCTGTCTGTCTCTCTCACGGGGGATAGATAGTCGATTTTTATGGCAATATGCACAGGCAGGCAGGTCGGCTGGCAAGTTTCATCAGCCTACATAAAAATTCAGTTTTGGGGTTTTCAATGGCGGTGGTGCTGCAGCGAGCCAGCCAACACCACAATGAAGTTTGTCACTCCATTTGTAGGCAATAAAAATATTTTCATGCTGAACTTATTTTCATTTCGCCGTAGTTTTTTTTTGCAATCTAATAATAGCCATGGTCATTACATGGATGGATGTACACAACATACGACATTTAAAGCCTACATGATTTTTGTGTTTCATTGTAAGTTTTCAAAAAAAAAATAAATAAAAAGACTCAATATGAGTGGGGGTTATATCAAGACAATAAACCAAAAAACTTGTCTTTAATTTTTCAAAAAAATGTCTTCGAAATTGTTGTAGATATGTTCTAGCTTGAGGTGAGAAAGGGAGGAAGGGAGGGAAAAGAATATACAAGAAATCGTAAAAACATGATGGAAATGTATAACAAGTTCAAGAAACAGGAAGGAATTGATTTATGGAGTTCTATATAACTTGTATTACAACTCGTAGGCGGAGAGGAGGAGGTAGAGTGATTTCAAGCATAAGAGAAAAATAAAAGTAAATAAGAAAATATTTTCAAAAATCGAACATCAATCAAAAATCCACGGCTAACTAAGCCTTGACAAATGTTCATAAAAAATTCACGCCTCAAATTAGGCCTTGAAAAATATTCCTAAAAAATACACGCCTCAAACTAGGCCTTGAAAAATATTCCTAAAAAATCCACGCCTTAAACTAGGCCTTGAAAAATATTCCTTAAAAATCCACGCCTCAAACTAGGCCTTGAAAAATATTCCTTAAATATTCACGCCTCAAACTAGGCCTTGAAAAATATTCCTTAAAAATCCACGCCTCAAACTAGGCCTTGAAAAATATTCATTAAAAATCCACGCCTCAAACTAGGCCTTGAAAAATATTCATTAAAAATCCACGCCTCAAACTAGGCCTTGAAAAATATTCCTTAAAAATCCACGCCTCAAACTAGTCCTTGAAAAATATTCCTTAAAAATCCACGCCTCAAACTAGTCCTTGAAAAATATTCATTAAAAATCCAAGCCTCAAACTAGTCCTTAAAATATTCCTTAAAAATCCACGCATCAAACTAGTCCTTGAAAGATATTCCTTAAACATCCACGCCTCAAACTAGGCCTTGCAAAATATTCCTTAAAAATCCACGCCTCAAACTAGGCCTTGAAAAATATTCATTAAAAATCTACGCCTCAAACTAGGCCTTGAAAAATATTCCTTAAAAATCCACGCCTCAAACTAGTCCTTGAAAAATATTCCTTAAAAATCCACGCATCAAACTAGTCCTTGAAAAATATTCATTAAAAATCCAAGCCTCAAACTAGTCCTTGAAAAATATTCCTTAAAAATCCACGCATCAAACTAGTCCTTGAAAAATATTCCTTAAAAATCCAAGCCTCAAACTAGGCCTTGAAAAATATTCCTTAAAAATCCACGCCTCAAACTAGGCCTTGAAAAATATTCATTAAAAATCCACGCCTCAAACTAGGCCTTGAAAAATATTCATTAAAAATCCAAGCCTTAAACTAGTCCTTAAAAATATTCCTTAAAAATCCACGCATCAAACTAGTCCTTGAAAAATATTCCTTAAACATCCACGCCTCAAACTAGGCCTAGAAAAAATATTCTTTAAGAAATCCACGCCTCAAACTTGGCCTTAAAAAAATATTCTTTAAAAGAAGCCAGACCTTGAAAAACATTTTTAAAAAATCCACGGCTAAGGATCGCCTTCGCAAAATATTTTTTTATAAAAATTTGGGCTTTGAATCCGCGCCTCAAACTAGGCCTTGAAAAATATTCCTAAAAAATCCACGCCTCAAACTAGGCCTTGAAAAATATTCCTAAAAAATCCACGCCTCAAACTAGGCCTTGAAAAATATTCCTAAAAAATCCACGCCTTAAACTAGGCCTTGAAAAATATTCCTTAAAAATCCACACCTCAAACTAGGCCTTGGCCCTATAATTAGGCCTTGAAATAATAATCTTTAAAAAATTATTAGGTCTTCAAATAATATTCTTTAAAAATCCACGCCTATAATTAGGCCTGGATATAATATTCTTTAAAAATCCACGCCTATAATTAGGCCTGGATATAATATTCTTTAAAAATCCACGCCTATAATTAGGCCTGGATATAATATTCTTTAAAAATCCACGCCTATAATTAGGCCTGGATATAATATTCTTTAAAAATCCACGCCTATAATTAGGCCTGGATATAATATTCTTTAAAAATCCACGCCTATAATTAGGCCTGGATATAATATTCTTTAAAAATCCACGCCTGTAATTAGGCCTGGATATAATATTCTTTAAAAATCCACGCCTATAATTAGGCCTGGATATAATATTCTTTAAAAATCCACGCCTATAATTAGGCCTGGATATAATATTCTTTAAAAATCCACGCCTATAATTAGGCCTGTATATAATATTCTTTAAAAATCCACGCCTATAATTAGGCCTGGATATAATATTCTTTAAAAATCCACGCCTATAATTAGGCCTGGATATAATATTCTTTAAAAATCCACGCCTATAATTAGGCCTGGATATAATATTCTTTAAAAATCCACGCCTATAATTAGGCCTGGATATAATATTCTTTAAAAATCCACGCCTATAATTAGGCCTGGATATAATATTCTTTAAAAAATCCACGCCTATAATTAGGCCTTGAAAAACTATTCTTTAAAAAATCCACGCCTATAATTAGGCCTTGAAAAAATATGTTAAACAATCCACGCCTATAATTAGGCCTTGAAAAAATATTCTTTAAAAAATCCACGCCTATAATTAGGCATTGAAAAAATATTCTTTAAAAAATCCACGCCTATAATTAGGCCTTGAATATGTTAAACAAATGAAATAATATTCTTTAAAAAATCCACGCCTATAATTAGGCCTTGAAAGAATATTATTAATAAGTCCACGCCTATAATTAGGCCTTGAAAGAATATTATTAATAAGTCCACGCCTCAAACTAGGCCTGGAAAAAATATGTTTAAAAAATCCACGCCTCAAACTAGGCCTGGAAAAAAATATGTTTAAAAAATCCACGCCTCAAACTAGGCATTGAAAAAAATATGTTTAAAAAATCCACGCCTCAAACTAGGCCTTGAAAAAATATGTTTAAAAAATCCACGCCTAATGGCAGGCCTTGAAAAAATATGTTTAAAAAATCCACGCCTCAAACTAGGCCTTGAAAAAATATGTTTAAAAAATCCACGCCTAATGGCAGGCCTTGAAAAAGATATGTTTAAAAAATCCACGCCTCAAACTAGGCCTTGAAAAAATATGTTTAAAAAATCCACGCCTAATGGCAGGCCTTGAAAAAAATATGTTTAAAAAATCCACGCCTAATGGTAGGCCTTGAAAAAAGATGTTTAAAAAATCCACGCCTACAATTAGGCCTTGAAAAATGTTTTAAAACATCCATGCTGAAAAATATTTTTAAAAAATTCATGCCTTAGGTGACCCTTTAAACAGTCACGCCTATAATTTATAAATATCTTAAATCCAAAATCCCAATTGTCACACTGTTTGCTTTCTAAGGTTATGTCACCAACACTACCTCTCCCCTCCCATAGCCCACCATATTAAATCCGCCAAAACCCCACTAACAAAAAATAAACTATCTGATAATTGTGTAAATATTTTAATTAAATAATAAATTTGCAATAATCAAGGGTTATGGCATAACTACAGAGAGACATACTTGGAAGAAATGTGTCTGCCCGTTTGTTCGTCCGCCAGCAGTCTTTCCATCCTCACCCCGATGTCTTGTTGTTGCTGCATTCGAATTGCCTATTGTCTGAATGCCTTTACATATTTGTACAAAACAATGCAAACAATTTCAAATATTTATTTTTCAAAACCCAAAAAAACCAAATGGAAAAACAACAACCACATTAACTGCAACAACAACAACAAAAAGAAATAACACATCCCATATAAAGCAGAATAGCCGGCACAAAAATTAAAAAAAAAGAAACAACAACGAAATTATAGAGTCACAGACAATTGGGCGGACACGAATGTGCACAATGGGTTAGGTTACACCTTCTATAAAAATTATAATTTGAACTACTGTTTTTTAAATATAAATTAGACACCTTTGAGAACCTCAGTGGGCCTCACATATACCGATCAATTAATAAAGTAATAATTATTCGGAAGATTTTATGGACATTCACAATCTCCAATCCACCCTAATACATTTTGCATGCAAACAATTTAAGAAAACTTAAATACAATAAAAATCGTTGCATACTTTTAGGATTCCCAGCAAGTGACTCATCGCCTCGAGTGGTGTGTGACATTAATGTTTCGTATTTTTTTCTTTTCTTCTTCAATCTTCTCAATCTCATTTCTCACACAAATCTATAACAACAACAAGGAATACAAAAACACTTCGAATTCTTTTCATTCTATTGAAATCCATGGCAGTGTAAAATTGCCTCTTAACACAATGCAACGGAGAAGACGACGATGACGAGATGATGATTGACAATTGCAGAGCAATGCTTATCTACATCGTTGGTTGCAAGTATGGAGAAGAGTGTTTCTTTAAGTGAAGTTTTAAAAGAAGACACGAAGAAGAACATAATATGTGAACAGATAATACCCTCAGTATTTACCCTCGAGCTATACAATGGGGGATTGTTGTTGATTGAATTGAGAAACTGTTTGGCCGGCTGCTCGCATGCAATGGAGTGAAGTAGGTTGGGTTAGTGGGAAAATGGTATGGATGGATGGTCAAAATGATAAGTCATCACTTGCAAGGAAAAATGTGTGGTGGCAAAAAATATGGAATGCAGATACATTACATCCACGCACAAAGAAAAAGAAATTAGTTCGTTAAAAAAGTCTCCTAAAAGTATGCACCATTCACTACAAATAAAAATTTTAGCAGATATGGGTTTTTTGAAAGAAAGAAATATAAAGAAAAATTGTTTCAAGGTTTACCCATAGGCGTGGATTTTTTTCAAGGCCTACCAATAGGCGTGGAATTTTTAAAGAATATTTTTTTCAAGGCCTAGTTTGAGGCGTGGATTTTTTAAAGAATATTTTTTCAAGGCCTAGTTTGAGGCGTGGATTTTTAAAGAATATTTTTTCAAGGCCTAGTTTGAGGCGTGGATTTTTTAAAGAATTTTTTTAAGGCCTAGTTTGAGGTGTGGTTGATTTAAAGAATATTTTTTCAAGGCCTAGTTTGAGGCGTGGATTTTATAAGAATATTTTTTTCAAGGCCTAGTTTGAGGCGTGGATTTTTTAAAGAATATTTTTTTCAAGGCCTAGTTTGAGGTGTGGATTTTTTAAAGAATATTCTTTCAAGGCCTAGTTTGAGGCGTGGATTTTTTAAAGAATATTCTTTCAAGGCCTAGTTTGAGGCGTGGATTTTTTAAAGAATATTCTTTCAAGGCCTAGTTTGAGGCGTGGATTTTTTAAAGAATATTCTTTCAAGGCCTAGTTTGAGGCGTGGATTTTTTAAGAATAAAGAATATTATTCTTTCAAGGCCTAGTTTGAGGCGTGGATTTTTTAAAGAATTTTTCAAGGCCTAGTTTGAGGCGTGGATTTTTTAAAGAATATTTTTTAAGGCCTAGTTTGAGGCGTGGATTTTTTAAAGAATATTTTTTTCAAGGCCTAGTTTGAGGCGTGGATTTTTTAAAGAATATTTTTTTCGTGGATTTTTTAAAGAATATTTTTTTCAAGGCCTAGTTTGAGGCGTGGATTTTTTAAAGAATATTTTTTTCAAGGCCTAGTTTGAGGCGTGGATTTTTTAAAGAATATTTTTTTCAAGGCCTAGTTTGAGGCGTGGATTTTTTAAATATTTTTTTCAAGGCCTAGTTTGAGGCGTGGATTTTTTAAATATTTTTTCAAGGCCTAGTTTGAGGCGTGGATTTTTAAAGAATATTTTTTTAAAATATTTTTTTCAAGGCCTAGTTTGAGGCGTGGATTTTTTTAAAGAATATATTTTTAATGCCTAGTTTGAGGCGTGGATTTTTTTAAAGAATATTTTTTAATGCCTAGTTTGAGGCGTGGATTTTTTTAAAGAATATTTTTTTAATGCCTAGTTTGAGGCGTGGATTTTTTTAAAGAATATTTTTTTAATGCCTAGTTTGAGGCGTGGATTTTTTTAAAGAATATTTTTTTAATGCCTAGTTTGAGGCGTGGATTTTTTTATTTTTTTAATGCCTAGTTTGAGGCGTGGATTTTTTTAAAGAATATTTTTTAATGCCTAGTTTGAGGCGTGGATTTTTTTAACGAATATTTTTTTAATGCCTAGTTTGAGGCGTGGATTTTTTTAAAGAATATCTTTTCAAGGTCTATTTCTCTGAGTGTATAAGTTAACACAAAGCTCTTTACAAGCTTACATTTTTTCGCTACTGTTTGTCAGATGCTTTAGCTGCTAGCCAGCCAACCCGCTAAGTGATTCAAGAGTATTAGGAATGACATGTAGGCGTGTAAGAGAGATTTCAGATCACTTCGGTTGATAAGCAAATTTACGAGATCTGCGATTAACAACGTACAGCTTCAACTCAGATTGAATTGAGAATGCTTCTTGATGATCAGATCGGATAAACGCGACAAGTAAAGCTTAAACAGAAATAAAATAAAAATATAAATCGTAATAACAAATGATGACAGCAACATAAACATTAAGGCGGTGAAGTGAGATAAAATATTATAATAACGACAACAACAAAAATTGAAGAGTAGAAACATAGATTTTGGAATCTAGGACTGATACTTTTATGAATGAATCGAATCGGGTAGAAGGTGTGAAATAGTTTAAAATGTGTTCTCAATTTGATCCTATATAATTAATAGGATATTTTCAAAATAAATCACAGTACCTAAAAATTCGTAATAGTTCTCTGTAATCAAATCTTCAGGGATGAGCTATAGCGGTCATGGCATAGGTCGGACTATTGTCTTCATTTAAAACACTTTAGAATGTAGCTTCAAACTCAGACTATAGGCTCCAAAATCTACTTGGTTTTTGGTCCGGTTACATGATATCCACTATGACTCCGATGTCCTCTCTCTAACAGAAATCAAAAATTCGATTCAGAAAATTATCTCTGGAAAACATCCTTCTCTTGCTGCAAGGACATCTATGTCCATCGTAACTCCATTGACAGTTTTTTTTTTTTTCTCTTTAAAAAAGTTTTTCAACCACCTCACCCACACTTTTACACACATCCTCTGCACAGTAGTTGGTTTGACAACTTTCAATAGAAGTCTGTAGATTTTCTTTTGTTTTTCTGTTTTTTTTTTTCGCTAAAACGTCATTGGCATTGTCTATTGTAAATCACGTCACAATGTGTGCAGGTGTCAATTGAAGATTTAAGATTATCACAACGGCAAACGGCAGCGTGACAGGTTTTATAAACACATTAACTATTAGAAATGTAAACATTTTGAAATATCAGCTTTTGCTATAGAAAAAGAAAAATGAAAAAAATATATAATGACGCCTACAAATGTGTTTGTAGTCATCGTCGGGTTGAATGAAAATGCAAAAAACAGCAACAACGACGACAATGACAACTTAAGGCTCAACAGATGTGCAATTTTTTATATCAATGACTAGAGGTACTGAGGAGGCTTGTAATGAAGAGATAATAGTGGACACATGTGTGGATAGTGGAATATAGGGGGGGTCATATGGGAATGGGGAGAAACTGGAACAAAAAGGGAATTCTTTATAGGAAAACAATACAAGGGCATCTATATGCGAAGACCATCAGATCGTTGCCTAGTTTGAGGCGTGGATTTTCTAAAGAAAATGTTTTCAATGCCTAGTTTAAAGCGCGGATTTTTTAAAGATTATTTTTTAATGCTTAGTTTAAGATCTGGGGTTTTTAAAGAATATTTTTCAATGCCTACTTTAAGGAGTGGAGTCTTTAAAGAATTTTTTTTTAAATGCCTAGTTTGAGGCGTGGATTTTTTAAAGAATATTTTTTCAAGGCCTACTAGAAGGCGTGGATTTTTTAAAGAATATTTTTTCAAGGCCTACTAGAAGGCGTGGATTTTTTAAAGAATATTTTTTAATGCTTAGTTTGAAGCGTGGATTTTTTAAAGAATATGTTTTCAATGCCTAGTTTGAGGCGTGGATTTTTTAAAGAACATTTTTTTCATAGCCTAGATTGAGGCGTGGATTTTTTTAAAGAATTTTTTTTCATAGCCTAGTTTAAGGCGTGGATTTTTTAAGGCCTACTAGAAGGCGTGGATTTTTTAAAATGCCTAGTTTTTTTTTAAAGAATTTTTTTTCATAGCCTAGTTTAAGGCGTGGATTTTTTAAAGAATATTTCTTCAATGCCTAGTTTGAGGCGTGGGGTTTTTAAAGAATATTTTTTCAATGCCTAGTTTGAGGCGTGGGGTTTTTAAAGAATATTTTTTCATTGCCTAGTTTGAGGGGTGGGGTTTTTAAAGAATATTTTTTCAATGCCTAGTTTGAGGGGTGGGGTTTTTAAAGAATATTTTTTCAATGCCTAGTTTGAGGCGTGGGGTTTTTAAAGAATATTTTTTCAATGCCTAGTTTGAGGCTTTAACTGGCACAAGATCAACAATTAATGTGGGAAAGAACCTCTAGGAGCCCTTTAATACCGAACGAGGATTCGGACAAGGTGATAGTTTGTCGTGTGACCTTTTTAACATCCTGCATGAAAAGGTCATACGAGAGGCAAAAGAGAACAGAAATGACACTCTGTACACCAAACAACACATGTTACTCGCCTACGCCGATGACATCGACATAATGGTTCGAACATTGAGAGCGGTAACAGCCACTTTTGAATAAATTGAGAAGGAGTCTGTCAAAGTGGGTATGGCAGTAAACGGTGAGAGGACCAAGCTGATGGTATCAACGCGCAAGACGTCCGGTAGACTCGGACCAACTGTGGACCTTGAGAACTTCAGCTTCGAGGTAGTATACCTTGGTACTGTCATAAATGAAACGAATGACATCAGTTTTGAAATTCGGAGAAAGATGCTACTATGGTCTGAGCAAACAACTCCAAAGCAAGACCATCTCCCGCCAGACCAAACTCACACTCTACAAGACGCTGATACTATTCGTGTTGTTATATGGATCTGAAGCATGGGTACTTACGCAAGCAGATGAGGCAGCTCTTGGCGTGTTTCAGAGAAAAATTCTCCGAAAGATCTATGGGCCGATCTGCATTGACGGTGAATATCGCCGTCAAATGAACCATGAGTTGTAGCAGCTATTCTCGGACATCGACATAGTTAGACGTATTGAGCTGCAGAGACTACCCAGCCAACGGGTCATGTTGTGAGAATGGATGAAGATGCCCCAGCCCAGTAGGCATATAAAAGCGAACCAGCTGATGGTTCACGCAGAAGGGGAAGGCCGCGAATAAGATGGAAAGATCAAGTGAAAGAAAATATGGTCTTTCAAATTGGTAAAACTGCGCAAAAAACCGACGCGCCTGCAAATATTTTTCATCTACATTGGAAGAAATCATATCATTGTCTTCTATACGGGGAGTTCAAATCATGGTCTATCATATATGGTTTACTATATAATACGACCTCATCATGATACTCTGTATGAAACTACCATATAATTGCCATTTATATCATAGGAGTATTCGGATGGTCATCTAAATGGGAAAAACATTCGACAGTTTTACACATAGATCGAATGGTTCCTATGCTGATTTTTCTTCTATATGGAAAGAAATTATCATCATATTAATCGAAATATAACATCTGATGGTCTTAACTATATTAAACCACTATATAGAAAGGCCACACTATAGTCTCTTATCTACTAATCTTCTATAAATAAGAATATCCAGGTGATCGTCTATGTAGAAGGACAATCGGAGATACTTTTATATAATGCCAAGACCTAATTGTCTTCCATATGGGAACACCACCTGGTAGCCTTCTAATACTAACGAACAGCTCTCCCACGAGATCTACTATAAGGAAATACTATTAATTTAAAAAACCATTAAGTTGTTCTCAATACCATTTTCCCTGAGCATACCACCCTCGTTCATCGAATTATAGAAAAAACTACTTAATATAATAAACTTTATTGTATTTCCCTATGATATGCCTTCATATCATTCCCCATAGAAAATTCTGCATGCCATCCAATTGACTAAAGAGGAACCATGCGGAATCTCTATACTCCCCGCCATACCCTTTATCGATGGAACAATGAGGATCCCGCATGCCTCACTCAAACCCTTTTTCAAATGTTCTGAGCTACAACATTTGTTATTGTCTTTTTTTTATAAAAAATAAAAGAGCTATGTGTGTCCAATACCACCACCTCCACCATCCACAGTTCCATAGCCATAGTTGGAGGCGTAAAGCTGCAAACAAAACTTTTACTTGTCAAAACGGATATGTCGGTGTGTGTCTTTTCTTTTAGCTGTCTATATAAATGCTACTCGGCAGCTACAACAATAGCCATGAGTGTCGGTTAGTTAGTTGGCTGCTAGCATGAAGAAGTGTTGATGAGTCCAGTCAGGCTGGCAGGCAGGCAACAATTTTAAAACTAAAATGGCAATGTTGTTTTGTGGTGGTATGTCATCGAATTAAATGTTTTAAATTCCTGACTTTGTAATGAAACTCTGGGGCATGTGTGCGAGAATTAATGGAATGGGGGAATGAAACTAAAACAAGAAAACATTTGACCTTCTTTCCACAGAAGTCTGGAGGCAACAAAATGTATTTAACATTCCATATGGAATGTGATGAATAGCCAGGAGGGAGTTAAGTGATGACTGCTAAAGGGAATTTTTATGAAGAATGTAATTTGTATAAATGGAAAATCAGTCGGAGAGATTTCTATATAGTACTTAATGAAATGGTTATCAAATATTAAATATCCTTGAATGGTCTTTCATATAGCAGGCAATCATAGGGACCCCTCCACGAAAGAGGGGTCTACGATCCGAAATGACCCGAGTCTTTCACGGCCAACGTCTGTCACCTCGGCTATTGTATAACAGCAATAGGGCTGCTACAACAACCTCGTATAAAGGGTGACTTTTCAGCAATAATATTTTTGACACCAAAGAGGTCACGCACGGCTGCCAAACATCTTCAGTTTGGCCTATAATTTGACTATGTAAATCTTTTAATTTCAATTATCAAAATCAGATTATCATCCTATATAGAGGAGTCCTCAGGTAAGCTTTCTACATACAGGCCCCTCAGCTGGTCTTCCAGATTAGGTGGACTTCTTTTTTGCAAACGAGCGCTACTAGATATATTTCAATATTAAGTATTGCCTTATGACAACAAGAGCGCATCGACGAAGTTAACCTTTGTGTGACGATGAAGCACAATCTTGAAAAAGAGATTAAGGGGACCCCCCCCATTCTCGGGGTCAAAATTTTTGTTGATATAATTCGAATCTACACTGATTAAAGAATGTCTCTACAAAATTTCAAGTGAAAATCTCAAGAACTGTTGAAGATATATCCGATTTATTGTGTCAGCATCAAGTGACGGCTGAAGGGCTTCTCAAACTTTAAACGCGTTTTTCTCTAAACATTTTTTTGCGAATGGCGGGCACGATAACTCAAAAACTAATAATCCAATCGGTTCCAAATTTTGCAACGTTTCTCTGGGAGTGTATAGCTCTCGTATGAACTAGGATAAAGCCAATCGGTGAAGATCTTCCTTATTTTTTAACTTGGTTTTTGGTAAAAAATCGGCGATTTTTCAAAAATATTTTTTCAAAGGGCCACCATTTTCTTAATTTTAGAGCGAAGTCAAAAATCCTAGTTCATACGAGAGTCAGACATGTACTCTTTCTAACACCGTTGGAATTTTCGGATTCCGATGTTCCAGTGAGGAGTTATCATGCCCGCCATCAAAAATAAGGACTTTTCTTTAATTACAAAAAACAACAACAAAACAATAACAAAATTTTTTTGTAAATTATTTTTTTTCTCTTTTAAATCTTCAATTATATATGTGCAAAGTTACAAACCTTAACAAGCATTGGTATTGATTTACCAGCCCATTGAAAATCTTGAAAAAATAAAATCGAGAATGGGGGGGGTTCCCTTAAATGAATTTAGGCTCAAAGACGAAAGTCATCCAAAAATGTCCGTTGTGCCCCAGGTCACTTGAGCAACGTAAGGCGGCTGAAGTCTTCGGAGGAATTAACGAAACGAACAATAGAAGACGAACCATTGTCTTCTACTGCAATAGGATACTAATACATCGGTTGAAACTAACTACTTTATTAAAGATCAAAATCTCCAATAATCTCCTTTTATTCCAGCACATGAAGAAAAAAATCGGGTTGAACGATTTTCGTTGCCAGAAAACGTTGTTGGGGAGTTAAAAAAAACACATTTTGGAGCTGGCTTAATCGAAGGCGTAAATATCATGCTGGAGAATAATTCGAAAAAACAGTAAGCCATTAAGACGAATGTTTCTTCGTCAAAAGATGATGTTGGTCCATTCAAAATGATGTTTAGAATGCGTTCATCACTGCCCCAATCGGAATGATGAAAAATGCTTGGACAATTGGTTGGATCACATGAAAAAGTAGAATATGTACTTTGGAAAACAATAAAATCATTTTTGCGGATAAATATTCGAATTGTCATTATTATACCCTACACAACTATGTTGTCAGGGTATTATAGCTTTGTGCAGCCCCAAGACTTTGTAACGCCGCGAAATATTGGTCCTAGACCCACCTTCAAGTATACCGATCGTCATATCTCGACTAGCTGAGTCGATCTAGACATGTGTGTCCGTCCGTCCGTCCGTCCGTCCGTCCGTCTGTCCATTATAATTTGTAAACACGATACAGGCCGCAGTTATGGACCAATCTTCACGAAATTTTGCATGTAGGATGGGTTCTGCCCAATGAAGACCTCTATTGTTTTTGGTAAAGATCGGTTAATATTTAGGGGATGAAATGGACCAAAAACTAAATTTTTGTCTGATTTTCTGGTCGCTCTAGAGGCCGCAATTACGGCCCAAACACCGCGAATTTCTACATGGAGAAGGGGATTGGGCCAAAGAATAAGCATGCCTGTTTTGATAAAGATCGATCAATATTTAGCGGGTCAAATGGACCCTAACTTTTGTGTGAAAAATTACAAAATTTGTATTCTATAGCGCATATATTTACTCCTGAATGACATAGAGCTGAGAAGTTCATATTATTTCCAAGAGGAGTGGTTGACCTTTAAATTGATACCAATTATATTGTCGTATGTACTCGGATGTGGGAGTTACACGTAAATATTTACAGGTGCTTACGCACTCAGATATTATTTAGTAACACATTACCACACTGGAGGCGGAAATACAGCGCGGATCGCTTTGAAAATTTCCATGAGGATCCAGGAATGGTCAAGGATAACGCCTATAATTTTCGGTGATGATCAGATAATAATATTGGGATGAGGTGGACCGAAAACTTAATTTTTTTGTGTTTTTTCTAGTCCATGTATAGTCCACAATTGAAAGTCGAACATCATAACACAACCCACCGTGAAGGGAATCTGGACAAGTAATTAGAAGGGATTTAATGAATATTAGTAATATTTGTTGACCTCTAGTCGGTCAAGAGGGTGTAAATATAGCGAAATATTTGCCATGCTCAGAATATATAACCACAGAAAGTTAGATTTTCGTGGAAGCTGTGTAGGGTATCATATGGTCGGCCCCGTCCGACTATACTGCTCCGCTCACTGGTTGGATCAGAAATCTGTATAGCAGCCCTTGTAGAATACCTCAGAAATCCCTTTGAAGCTATCATTAAATGACAGTTTTATGTAAAAGCCCCTCCAATGTCTTTCTAATAAAGAGGACTATTAGCTGGTCTACTTAGTATATTGATTGTATGTAGGTATAGATCATCAGATTGTATTTCGGCATAAGCTACCACTTGGTCTTTTACATTGAAGAACATTAGGAGGATCTTTATAGCTATTAGGTCATATACCTATATAGTGGTTCAACTTGTGGTCTTGCACGTGATAACCATCATCTGATCGTCTTCCTCTATATAAAATGCCATCAATTCGTATTTTTATACCCTACACTGCTATGTTATCAGGGTATTACAGCTTTGTGTGGCCCCAGAGCTTGTAAAGCCGCGAAATATTGGTTCTAGACCCACATTTTGGTATAGAGATACAGTCATATCTCAACTAGCTGAGTCGATCTAGACATGTGTACCCGTCCGTCCGTCTATTCATTATATTTTGTAAACACCATAGAGGCCACAGTTATGGACGAATCGTCAAGAAATTTTGCATGTGGGATGAGTTCTGGCCAAAGAAGACCCCTATTGTTTTTGGTAATGATCCGTTAATTTTTGTGGATGAAATGGACCAAAACCTTTATTTTTTCTGTTTCTGGTCGTTCTAGAGGCCACAACTATGATCCGAACACCACGAAATTTTGCACCAGGGAGGGAATCGGTCAAAGAAAAAGCATGACTGCTTTAATGAAGATCGGTCAATATTTAGCGGGTCAAAGAGAAAAACAAATTTTGTGTTCTGGGACGTATATATTTACTCCTCAAGGACATGGACCCGAGAAGTTGATAGTATGTATATCCAGGAGTAGTGGTTGACCTTTAAATTGGTACCAATTATATACTTGTATGTAACCCATTACCACATTAGAGGGCGGAAATATTACGCTGATCGCTATGGGATTTTATATGAAGTTCCGGTTGAGGTCAAGGTAGTGCTCAGATGGTAGTTTGGGGTTGAAATGGACCGAAAAAAATATTTTTGTCAGGTTTTCTAGTATGTCTAGAGGACATTATTATAAGCCGAAAATCACAAATTTTACACGGGAAGTGGGATGTGTGATAATGATTGTGTGTAAAATAAGAATATTTGATTTAAATTTTCAAGGCATGAAAGATGAGTTGTTGCTCTAATCGGTCAAGAGAGTGCAAATATCGAAAGATATGGGCCAGGCTCGAAATATAGATCTGTAGAATGTTAGAGGTTCAGTGTTAGTTGTGTAGGGTAGGGTATGGCCGACTCCATCCAACTATACTGTTGCTCTCACTGGTTATACATGGAACCATTAGGTTGAGACCCTACGTCTTTCACATAAATAAGGTATTCCCGTATAGAAGACAAATTACTCCTTTTTATTCACGCACATCAAGCAAAAACTTATTTCACAAGGCTTTTCCAAAAACAATGGAGTTAAAACAGGACTTTACAATTGGTTCAAACTAAAAAGGGCTAGCAATCATGCTGGAGAATATTTTGAAAAATATAAATACACTTAAGTCTGTTTTTACACGGTAAATTGGTTCCAGAAGAAGCCGTGTGAAAAAACCGTGTAAAAAAAGACAGTGATCTTATACATAAAGGGAATTCCCCTAAATTAGTGCTATTCACATTTGCTTTGATCAGTAAAAATTGTTTGTACGCGCTAAAGGGGAATTCACTTAAATCTTTAAGCTAGTGTTCGCAAACTATCGATACTACATGGTTTCACATAAATACTTTTTTGTGATATAAACATACTTCGCAAAAATTAAATTTGACAAAAAAAATTTAACTACATAAAATTTCAAATCATGTTAAATGGAATAAAATCGTCTAAAAAAATTAAAAATATTAAATTTTCAAACCGTGTTATATCAAAACCGTGTACAAAAAGACCGCGTAAAAAGAGATTTAGGTGTATATAGTTTCTTTATGTGCATATAGGTCTCTAAGTTGTTTTTCTTATATGGATGACCTCACAGGGTCTTCATTTACAGTGCGACTTTCCAAATTTTTTAAAATGATTAAAAGATCTTCTGCTTTTAAAGACCACCAAAGACGAGGAAGTCCACCATTCATTTCTCTGAATAAAATAGCATCAAGTTATTTATTCTAACCTGGAAAGTTGTTTCATTTTTTTTGTGTTTACCCTTGTTGGTATTTTTGTTTTCATTGTTGCTGTTGTTATTTTTTAGATACATTTCTGTCTGTATTTTTTGTCTGAGTCAATCAATTTCAAACAATCTTATCAATTTGAGTTTTTTTTCGTTTTTGATTTGCTGGTTGTTTTTCATTACCACTTCTTTGATATCTTATCAGTCACCAGCAGTACACGGATAGGTGATAAATGGAGGAAGGAAGGTGCAATAACAACAATGTTTGAATGCGATTTACAAATGCATGAACAAAGCAACAGAGACTGACGTTTGTTTTCATAAAAACAAGAAAAAATAGAGAATTTTATGAAATAAATGGTTCTGTGACAAATTTGAGATTTTGAAATCGAAAAGAAGGCCAATAAGTGCATATTTTATTGGCGGTTATACAAACTTTTCGTAATGGGGTTATTTTGAATATGATTTTGGAGAAAGAAACAAATAATAAATTTGATACCTTAATCCTTATATTGAACCAATGACTCAATACGAATTATCACATAAGGGAACCTTTTAATTTCCGCTCCCATTATTGTAATGCATTTTTAATAATATTGCAATTTTCATCTCTGTTTTGAATGTGAACAACAAATTAAGTGTCATTAAATACATAAAGAAATTTTTGTAATATTTGTATGTCCCTCAGTCATATGTATGAGGACTTTATACTACGAATATTGGGATTACATACTCTATTCCTTATCCCTCTCTTCCACCATTATCATACGGATGAATTCTGTAATTGTACATGATGATTCACATTTTATTTATTTATTTTATTATTATTTTGTTTTTTTGCATTTCATCAATCCTTTGTCCATAGTTAGTTGAAATGTGTTTTAATTAATTAATTTAAAATAATAACCAATTTAAATTAAGTGAATCTGAATCAAAGTTTGTTATTATTGTTATTGTTAATTTAAATAACAATAAAACAATAAATGTTGAAATTCACAATTGATTTTTATTGCAACAAATTAAAAACTACTATGGTGTAGTGACTAAGCAATGCAATGTGATAGCGGGAAAAAATTACAATTTCAGAGGAACATCATATAAATGGCATATATCGAAGATTTCGATTTTCCAGGAATTTACAAGAAGAAATTCAATAAATTTTGCCTGAATTGTAAACACAAAGGAATAATTTGTTGTACCCTACACAACTATGTTGTCAGGGTATTATAGCTTTGTGCAGCCCCAAGAGTTTGTAACGCCGATCGTCATATCTCGACTAGCTGAGACGATCTAGACATATGTGTCCGTCCGTCTGTACATTACAATTTGTAAACACAATACAGGCCACGGTTATGGACCAATCATCACGAAATTTTGCATATAGGATGGGGTTTGGCCAATGAAGGCCCCTATTGTTTTTGGTAAAGCTCAGTTAATATTTAGGGAATGAAGTGGACCAAAAACTTTAATTTTGTCTAATCTTCTGGTCGCTCCAGAGGCCGCAATTATGGCCCAAACATCGAATTTTTATAAGGAGAAGTGAATTGGGCCAAATAATATGCATGCCTGTTTTCATAAAGATCGGTCAATATTTAGCGGGTCAAATAGACTCTGATTTTTGAGTGAAAAATTACAAAAAATTTATTCTATATACCCTATTTACTTCTAAAGGATATACGTCCTACAAGTTGATAGTATATCCAAGAGGAGTGGTTGATCTTTAAATTGATACCAATTATATTGTCATATGTACTCGGATGTGTGAGTTACATTTACATATTTACAGGTGCTTACGTATTCATATATTATTTAGTAACCCATTAACATTAGAGGGCGGAATTATAGCGCTTTAAAATGTTCCATGATGATCCAGTTATGGTCAAGGACAACGTCTATAATTTTCGGTGATGATCAGATAATAATTTTGGGATGAAGTGGATGGAAAACTTTTTTTTTTGTGTTTTTCGAGTCGATCTATAGGCCACAATTGGAAGCCGAACATCACAACCCAACCCACGGTGAAGGGAATCTGGACAAGTAATTAGAAGGGCTGTACTGAACATTAGTAATATTTCTTCACCTCTATTTGGTCAAGATGGTTCAAATATCGCGAAATATTACCCAAGCTCAGAATATAGAACCACAGAAACTTGGATTTTCGTGGAAGTTGTGTAGGGTATCAGATGGTCGGCCCCGTCCGTCTATACTGCTCCGCTCACTGATTTTATTTTGTCTAAAAATGTTCTATTTTCTATTAATTGAGATTCCACCATATTACATTTGTGATTCATACAATTTTGGCGCCCAACATAAAACTGACAATTTAAATAAGGAATCGATTACACTGTAACAAAAAATCGAGCGTATGGTCTGGGAAGTAAAAAAAATTTAAAGTGATGAAAGCCCTTGGCGAGTATATATAGAACTGTAATGTTTGTATTATATCAAGAACTGTATTATTTGGTTTCGACGCAATATCTGTGGAAGTACTTAAGCAGCTGAATATACATGTCGTTAGCCATCCACATCATTTCTTGACGCTGTCTTCAAATCGTCTGTGCAAACGATCAAAGTAGGAATAAGGCTCTCTAGTGGGGAATAGGAAAATATTCACCAGTAAACCTACAGCCGCAATGTTCACCACGTGGACAGCTGAGAGAAAACTTCCTTTGAATATAACGATCTATGGAGAACAGAATGCGATCGGATCACTATAGGAACAATGTCCTCAGGTCGCTGGCCGGCATATGAGAAATATAAAAATTTCCGCCATTAATCCTAAAACCAAAATAAGTGTATTGCTGGTCTGCGCCAGTCTCAAAGGTATGCGAATTCAAATTCAAAGTAAGTCCAAGATCCTCATGTGAGGAATATGGAGACAACGGTCGATGGAGATTCCGACCATATTAATTACATTAAACCTTTCCAATTCTCTGCGAAAACCACTTCTATATGCGATGAAATTGGAAGTCCTTCCCCTTTTATAAAGCAATAAGCCGAGTCGTGGTGAGCTATGCGGTACCAATATGGGTTGTGAATGTAAATGATACGCAGTGGAAGAAATGAGAGAATGCCGCCCAGGGAAATGCAAAAGGGAGGCTCCTCAGTGAACCATATACATGAGGAGGCGAAGATCATATTCGTTCATTGACACAAACAAACAGTACTTGCCTGTCTGTTAGCACCCAGAAAATGAATGCATTGCCTTATGGACAAACTTCACCCAACCACACACGTCAGTACAGAGCTACATGAGGCGTACAATCGCGAACTTCTAAATATACAGACGTTTCAGACAGCTCTGTTTAGCATTCATTCAGATACATAGAATCATCCTGTCTATCCACAGGAAGAGAGATATCAAGATATTGCAACCGTCTCAATTCCTATTGGGCACGATATCTAACAAAAATCCAGCATAAGGACTAGGACAACACGACACGTAAAACCTGACTTTAGTTGTATTCAGAATCGCGGTGTTAAAGCAACGTAGGTTGCAACCTTCCAGAATTAAAATACAAAGAATCCAGAACCACATAATGGATGTGGACTAGGACACGTAACACCTGACTGATCTGCTAACCTGCCTCTAAATATTCTATGAACACAGTCCATACAGGTTGAATTTGGATCAAAGGAACCATCCTGAATTTAGATACCGAGGAAGAATCAGGGCCAAAAAATGGATAAGGATCTCCCAATATTGCATATCAGATTTCGTTTACACGACAGTGGGGTCTACGATCTGAACGACAACTACAACCCTCAGATTTAGGGTGAATTATTAGGTTTTTACATGCGGATGTTTGTCTCCTTGTTTTCGTTATACTTTTGTCTTTGGCATAAGCTCCGGTCGTATTGTCCATTGCCAGAGACTCATTTCAGCAAAATAGGTTTTCTCGAAGGTCTTCCCTTTTGTTATTTCTTTTAAGTATATTGCCGATAAGAATTCTACCGACATTCGCGTCATTTTCTTATATGAGTACAATCTTGGTAATAGCGCAGCAAAAGCTGCACGTTTGGGGAGAATACGGTTAACGATCGGAAAGTACAGCGATGGTTTGAAAATTTTCCGAATGGCGATTTTTCACTGCAAAATGAGCCGCGCGGAAGACCCAAAACGTCTGTGAAGAATGATGACCTGAAGGCTCTAGTGGAAGCGGATCCAGTCGTATCCACGATGGAACTTGCTATCAGGATGAAATTTGACCATACAACGATATTGAGACACCTTTCTGAGATTGACACTGACATATACATTATACAATCACTTAATAATCCGATATTTCATACGCACCAACCTAATACGTAAATGTGTATGACCAATACAAGTCCAGCTTCTTATAGTCCTTTCTTAGGTTGTACAAATTGTCGCCGTAAATCGCAGAACGTGAAAATTGGATGCTACCAATTTGTGCTATTGAAAACACCAACCTCTCTCAAGATTAAAAATATGACAATTGTTGTTGTCCCAACATTGCCAAGTACATGACCCATTGCTACAGCTTCGAACCATATCCCTACCTAACCTTTCATCTCACACAAGAGAACATCTTAATATTATTAAAATACATTTTTTTTTTAATTTTCAAAACTTACCGCAAATAACTGCCACTATCACTATGCTGTAGCATATTGCTAGCCGAATGAAGTTGGTGGTGTTGGATTTGATGATGATATGTCGCCGCCGCCGCTGAAGATGATGTCGATGACGACAATGTACTTAATTCCATATAATCCGCTTGTGTAAGTGGTCTTAAACTGTTGGTACTACTAATACTACCGGAACGACTCGCAACAGTCGATTGCTGCAGATGTTGGTGGTGATGGTGTTGACTGCTGCTTGCAGGAAATGAGATCAATTGATGTGGCTGTTGGTGTAATGGGAAAGGTGGCCGACCAGCCATTGCCACGGACATTGGTAAGAGGGCACTGCCTGTACCTGCACCACCAATACCTGATCCAACTCCACTTCCACCTACGACAGATGAGTGTGAATTTGCCGTTGAATTGCCATTGCTGCCCGTGGCCGCGACAATAGGTGAAGGTATGGATTTTGTGGAACCACTGGTACACGATGAAGAACCGCCACCCATAACATTTGATTGTGGCGTATGGGCAATACTGGTATAGTGCTGCAAATAGACAAAAGAAGAAATGGTAACACAATGATTTAAAAAAATAAAACTGTTTTGGAGGATTTGAACATTAAATTTGTTTCACTTCGTTTTTTATATTAACTTTCAATCATTTTGCACATTTACAGTTACACCGCTTTTTCTTACAAAATTATTATTAAACGAAAATGAATGTTCGACAGAAATACAAAAACGCTCCTCCGAAAAATCGCAAAGCGCAAAAAAAAAACAATCACACTTACCATTTGCAAGACATCACACTCCTTGGGCACCACCAACAATTTCAATTCCGAAGGCGTTTGCTTGATCATCGACACAATGGTACTGTAGGCGATGCCAGCAATTGGTGTGTTGTTCACCATTAGAACGCGATCGCCTGTCTGCAGATTGGCATAGTAAGCGGGTCCATTCGGATGTACCTCTTTTATGAAAATCGTTTCCATAGCTTTCACTTGGTATGGTTCGGATGCTTCCTACACACGGACGGATGGATGGTTGTTTGGTTGGAGCAAGTAAGATACAACAACAACACGAACACCAATGAATGAACGAACCAGCAGCAGCAGCAACACCAAAGCGTTATACCATCATCATGGCCAGCAAACAACATGACCATCATCATCGGTGAAAAGTGGCGGCAGGAAGGCGGAGGAATGAAAATCCAACAACCAATGACGAGTGTTTTTGAAGTTGCAAAAACAAATAGCGGACCATGGCAGCAAAACAACAAAAAATCATGAAAAGAAATTACAAAAAAAAAAGTTATACAGTGAATATAAGTTATTTTATATAGCGTGGTTAACAAATGTAATATTGGCGCCCAACGAGAAACAAGCAAATATTATTGAATACCATTGATATGTTTTTTTCCATAGGGTAAATTAATGAGAATGACAAAAAGTAATATTTAGAAGTCAAGAACAATTAATCGTGCATCCTATTAGGAATAATAGACTCCAACTTTTGGCTGTTGGCGCCCAACGAGAAAGATTTATTAATCTACAAGGAAAACTAAGTGTACGAAAGCAGTATTTAAGGGCTAAGAACCAATAATATTGTATCCTGTTGGAAATACTTGACAACTATTATTGTTGGCGCCCAACGTGAATAAAGTCAAAAAAGGTGTAGATCCTCGATGAAGTTTTCCACAAGGAAACTTTACTGGAACAACATAATATTTATGGAATAAGAATCAATAATCATGTATCCTCTTGCAAATACCTGAACCATTTGCATTTTGGCGCCCAACGTGAAACAAGGAACAAACAAACTCTTATATCAGAGGATAAAAATCAACATGACTGATCTTGTAAGTTTCTTCCATCTGAGCAATATGAAAATATCCGTCACTAAGTTACCAGCTGCATCCTTCACCACTTCTATGTCTACAATTAAGATCCCATTGCCATAAGATCAGAAGTAGGAACAAAGTCCTCAAATGCCAATATACCGGTCAGTGGTAAGCTATGCGGCTCTAGTGCGGGTTGTAAATGTTAGTGATAGACAGTGAAATAACATTCAGACCTACCAGTTGAGGTATCCACGCCTCATCGTGAAATAAAATCATGGATATTTTATAGAATCTTGTTGAAAGCCCCACTTATGTCGTGGATTTTTAATGAATATTTTTTTCTAGAGCCACCTAAGGCGTGGATTTTTTAAAGAATTTTTTTTTTTTCAGAGCCGCCTTAGGCCTGGATTTTTTGAAGAATATATTTTTTTCAGAGCCACCTAAGGCGTGGATTTTTTAAAGAATATTTTGTCAAGGGTCATCCAAGGCCTGGATTCTTAAAGAATGTTTTGTCAAGGGTCATCCAAGGCCTGGATTCTTAAAGAATATTTTTTTAATGAATGTTTTGTCAAGGGTCATCCAAGGCCTGGATTCTTAAAGAATCTATGTTGTCAGGGTACTATAGCTTTGTGCAGCCCCAATAGTTTGTAATGCGAAATATTGGTCCTAGACCCACCTTTAAGTATACCGATCGTCATATCTCGACTAGCTGAGTCGATCTAGACATGTGTGTCCGTCCGTCCATCCGTCCGTCCGTCTGTCCATTATAATTTGTTAGCACGATACAGGCTACAGTTATTGACCAATCTTCAAGAAATTTTGCATGTAGGATGGGTTCTGGCCAATGAAGACCCCTATTGTTTTTGGTGAAGATCGGTTACTAATTAGGGGATGAAATGGACCAAATACTTAATTTTTGTCGGTTTCTGGTCGCTCCAGAGGCCGCAATTATGGTCCAAACATCGCGAATATTTACATGGAGAAGGGGATCTGGCCAAAGAATAAGCACGCATGGCTTGATAAAGGTCGGTAAATATTTAGCGGGTCAAATGGACCCTGACTTTTGTGTGGAAAATTACAAAATTTGTATTCTATAGCGTATATATTTACCACTATAGGACATAGACTCGAGGAGTTGATAGTATATCCAAGAGGAGTGGTTGACCTTTAAATTTATACCAATCATATTGTCGGATGTGGGAGTTACACATAAATATTTACAGGTGCTTACGTATTCATATATTATTTAGTAACCCATTACCACATTAGAGGGCGGAAAAGATCCAGGTGATGATCAGATAAAAATATTTGGATGAAGTGGACCGAAAACTTATTTTTTGTGTTTTTTCGAGTCGATCTATAGGCCACAATTGAAAGCCGAACATTACAACACAACCCACGCAGATGGAAATCTAGACATGTAATTAGAAGGGCTGTACTGAATATTAGTAATAATAATATTTGTTGACCTCTGGTCGGTCAAGAGGGTGCAAATATTGCGAAGTATTGTCCAAGCACAGAATGTAGTACCACAGAAAGTTAGATTTTCGTGGAAGTTGTGTAGGGTATCATATGGTCGGCCCCGTCCGACTGTACTGCTCACTGGTTAAAGAGTCACTGGTTAAAGAGTCACTTCTTTCAAGCACCACCTAAGATCTGGACTATATATTTTTTTTTTTCAAGGACCCACAATAGTGTTTTTTTAAGAAGAATTGTTTAAGGCCTATCGTGGATTTTTAGGCAATATTATTTTCAAAGACCCACATTAGTCATAAAAAGCTGTTGATTTTTTTAAGAAACAGCCGTAGATTTTTTTAAAAAATCTTTTTTTCAAAATTCCTATTTATTGCGGACCCACTGTAATTCCAAAAAAAAGACAATATCCAACCAAAGCGTTAAATTATGTTGTAGTGGTCTAAAAGTTGTTAATGGTTTTTAGTTGTTGTTGTTGTGTTGTTTTTTGTTGACGTTGTAGTTGCTGTTGTTGTTGTTGTTATGCCACCATTGATAATGTTGAAAAGTAGAAGTGAGCAAAAAAATCCACAACAACACCACTTAACAACAAATCGTGTGGTGGTAAGTGTCCAGCAGTAAAACTTTTTGTTTTGAAAACGAAATGAAATTAGTGCAAATGCAACAACAACAACGCCAGCGAAAAAAAAACTGAAATGATAATTTCAACACCAATACTTGCACAAGTAAACAACAAATGCAAAAAAAAACAAATTTAATTTATTTGTGCAGAGAAAACAAAAACAAATACTCTTAGCCAAAATGGAGTGGTCCAATATTATCTTTTTGTTGCTGTGATATTGAAAGTGGTGGTACAGAGGGGACGTCATAATGTTGATGGTTACAATACAATGTTTGAGGCTCTGGGTCCTAAAAAATATTTTTAAAAAATCTACGCCCCTGTAGTCCTCGAAAAAAATATATTTTTAAAAAATCAACGCCCCTGTAGTCCTCGAAAAAAATATATTTTTAAAAAATCGACGCCCCTGTAGTCCTCGAAAAAAAATATATTTTTAAAAAAAGTACGCCCCTGTGGTCCTTTAAAAAATATTTTGAAAAAATCTACGCCTCCTTTGGTCCTTAAAAAATAGAAAAAAATCTAGGCTTCCTGTGGTCCTTAAAAAATAGAAAAAAATCTACGCCACCTGTGGCCCTTGAAAAAAAAGATATTGAAAAAATTCACGTCTCTTATGGTCCTTGAAAAAATATTAAAAACAATATTCTCATTTTAAAATCCTTTAAAAAATATTAAAATTAAAAAAAATCTACGCCGGTATCTCAGATGATCATATATGACCCACTGTACTTTCTAATGCCACTGGTCTCGCCACTCGATCTCTAACGCCTCTGGCGTTCCCATAAATAAAAACAAAACAGAGCTCAAAGGCAAACACCAACAAACATGCCAGACATTAAACGAAGCATGGCATAAAAACAAAACTGAGATATATTAACTTAATAATAATATTAATAAAAATTGTTATAAAAAATACGATAATGGCTGGCTAAGAAAGCTACAATGAAAAAAAAAATAACAGCAACAGAAAAAAACAAAATTAACTCCATTATCAACTTCACCCAACTCATCAAAACAGTTAATGAAAATTATTAAAAATGCTAACTAAGGTGATTTTTTACAATAAAAACAAAATAAAGTAACGACTTTTTGTTGTGGCTGTGCTAATTTGCTACGTGCCACCACACGATAATGGTGACGATGATGGCAATGTGGCGTTTTTTTCGGATTTTTTGGAAAAAGATTTTTTAAAACTATTAAATATTTTTTAAGGGCTACCATTAGGCGTGGATTTCTTAAATATTTTAAGGGCTATCATTAGGCGTAAATTTTTTTAAAAATTTTTCAAGGATTTTTTAAAATATTTTTCAAGGATGTTTTTTTTTAATATTTCTTCTAGGTCAAGTATGATGCGTGGATTTTTATACCCTACACAACTATGTTGTCAGGGTATTATAGCTTTGTGCAGCCCCAAGAGTTTGTAACGCCGCGAAATATTGGTCCTAGACCCACCATTTAGTATACCGATCGTCATATCTCGACTAGCTAAGTGGATCTAGACATGTGTGTCCGTCCATCCGTCTGTCTATTATAATTTGTAAACACGATACAGACCACGGTTATGCACCAATCTTCACGAAATTTTGCATGTAGGATGGGTTCTGCCCAATGAAGACCCCTATTGTTTTTAATCGGTTAATATTTAGGGGATGAAATGGACCAAATACTTTATTTTTGTCGGTTTTTCTGGTCGCTCCAAAGGCCGCAGTTATGGTCCGAACATCGTGAAATTTTACATGGAGAAGGCGATCGGGCCAAAGAATAAGCATACCTGTTTTTACAAATATCGGTCAATATTTAGCGGATGGACGAAATGGACCCTGACTTTTGTGTGAAAATTTTCAAAATGTTTATTCTGGGGCGTATATACTTGCTCCTGAAGGACATATACCCGAGAAGTTGATATATGATAGTATGTGGGTGTTATACGTAATTAGGTAAAGTTGACTATGTGCACATTATTACAATTACTCCATTAGAGGGCGGAAATGTCGCGCTGATCGCTTTGAAATTGTACATGAAGTTGCGATTATAGTCAAGGACGACGCCTATAGTTTTCGGTGAAGTTGAGATTTCATTCAGGGGGTACAATGAACCGAAAACGTTAATTTTGTCAGATTTTCTAGTCGCTCTAGATGCAATTATTATTTGCAGAACATCACATATTTTACAAGGTAAAGGGGATCTGACCAAATACTTAGAGCGGTTGTTTAGATGATGATCGGTCATTATTCCGAGGATCAAATCAACCAAAACCTAAAGTGACCAATTTTGTATTTTATGGCGTAACAAATTCACTTAAAGAAAAATGTTTTGAAAAATATGCCAGGCTTAGAAAGTGGAGTTGTTGATCTATAATCGGTAAAAATGCCTAGGCTCAGAATATAGAACCGCAGAATGTTTGCTTTAGTAGTTGAGTAGGGTATCATATGGTCGGCCCCGTCCGACTATACTGCTCCGCTCAATAATTTTAAAAATATTTTTCCAATGCCTAACATTATTTTTTCAAGGCCTAGGTTTAGGCGTGGTTCTTTAAAGATTGATTTTCAGGGCCTATTTTTAGGCGTGTTTTTTTAAAGATTGATTTTCAAGGCCTAGTTTTAGGCGTGGTTTTTAAACGATTGATTTTCAAGGCCTAGTTTTAGGCATGGTTTTTTTGAAGATTGATTCTCAAGGTCTAGTTTTAGGCGTGGTTTTTTAAAAGATTGATTTTCATGGCCTAGTTTTAGGCGTGGTTTTTTAAAAGATTGATTTTCATGGCCTAGTTTTAGGCGTGGTTTTTTAAAGATTGATTTTCAAGGCCTAGTTTTAGGCGTGGTTTTTAAAGATTGATTTTCAAGGCCTAGTTTTAGGCGTGGTTTTTTAACGATTGATTTTCAATTCCTAGTTTTAGGCTTGGTTTTTTTAAAGACTGATTTTCAAGGCCTAGTTTTAGGCGTAGTTTTTTAAAGATGGCTTTTCAAGGCCTAGTTTTAAGCGTGGCGTTTGAATGATTAATTTTCAAGGCCTACTTTTAGGAGTGGTTTTAAAAGATTGATTTTCAAGGCATAGTTTCAGGCGTAGTTTTTTAAATATTGATTTCAAGGCCTAGTTTCAGGTGCAGTTTTTTTTAAGATTGATTTTCAAGTTCTAGTTTTAGGCGTGGTTTTTTTAAAGATTGATTTTCAAAGCATAGCTTTAGGCGTGGTTTTTTAAAGACTGAATTTCAATGCCTAGTTTTAGGCGTGTTTTTTTTAAAGATTGATTTAGAAGGCCTAGTTTTAGGCTTGGTTTTTAAAAAGATTGACTTTCAAGGTCTAGTTTTAGGCGTGGTTTTTTAAAAAAAATTGATTTTCAAGGTCTAGTTTTAGGCGTAGTTTTTTTATAGAATCTTTTGGCGTGGATTTTTAAAGAATATTTTTGTAAGGCCAGTCATTAGGAATGGATTTTCAAAGAATATTTTTGTAAGGCCAACTATTAGTGGATTTTCAAAGAATATTTTTGTAAGGCCAACTATTAGGAGTGGACTTTTTAAGGAATATTATTTCAGGGCCCATCCCAAATGTGGATTTTTTTTAAAGAATATTTTTCAAGGTCAATCCGAAATGTGAATTTTTTTAAAGAATATTTTTCAAGGCCCATCCGAAATATGTTTCAAGGGAAATTTTTTAAGGAAAAAATGTAGATATTTTTAAGAAACATTTTCAAGGATCGCCGAAGCCGTAAATTTTTTAAAGAAACACTTTCATGGTCCTCCTAAGACGTAGATTTTTTAAAGAAACATTTTCAAGGTTCAGCAAAAGCGTGGATTTTGTTATGAATATTTTTTCAAGGTCCGCCTAAGATGTGGATTTTGTTATGAATATTTATTTAAGGTCCGCCTAAGGCGTGGATTTTGTTATGAATATTATTTCAAGGTCCGCCTAAGGCTTGGATTTTGTTATGAATATTTTTTTAAGGTCTGCCTAAGGCGTGGATTTTGTTAAAGGAAACATTTCAAGAGCCGCCTAAGGCGTGGATTTTGTTATGAATATTTTTACAAGGACCGTCTAAGGCGTGGATTTTGTTATGAATATTTTTACAAGGACCTCTAAGGCGTGGATTTTGTTATGAATATTTTTTCAAGGACCGCCTAAGGCGTGGATTTTGTTATGAACATTTTTTTCAAAGTCCACCTAAGGCGTGGATTTTGTTATGAATATTTTTCAAAGTCCACCTAAGGCAAGGATTTTGTTATGAATATTTTTCAAGGTGTAGTGGGAATATTTTTTAAATCCCCACCTTAGGCGGGGATTCTAAAAACCTCTAAAAATTCCCATTTTTTTTTTTTGTAGTGTCAACACTGTTCCGTCTATATAGAGAAACCGTCCATACTACTACTTTATGACATGTTGGTTATATGACGTTTAATGTGTCCAATAACAACAACAACAATATCAAAATATATTAACAGTTATTTTGTTTATGACTTGAATGCTTGTTTATTAGTTCGGGCCAATGTGGCAGAGCTTAACCGTTGTGTGTTCGTTTTATTTTTTTCTCTCGTACTGAACTAAATGTGGTTTCTCCTTACCTGTGGCCAAGAGGGATCATCTTCCGGTGGATAAGCAATAAAATGACGTAGAGTAAAACCGAAACCTTGATTGGGTCGTCGTCGTATAACAACAAGTTTGGGTTGTGGCATTTGTTGAGACTGTGACTCTTGCGACTGCTGCGGCTGCTGTTGTTGTTGGCCAGTCGAGGCTGCTGTGGCTCCGCTAGAGCTGCTGGAATTTTGCAACATTTTGCGGAATATTGAAAAACACAAAAACTGCAATCTGGGGGATTAAGTTTTGAAGATTGATGTTGTTTTGCCGAAAAAAAGTGTAGCAACACAAACAAATTAAGAGCTGCGAAGTGCCTTCTTCTTGGGCTCTTAATTCAATTTTAGGGGAATTTTATTTTTGTTGAAGGTTGTGTTGGAATAGGAGATAGGAGAAGAAGAAGTCGAAGACGAATAGCAATGTTTGGAACATCTTTATTGGCAAAAAACGGTTGGCTAATTGTTTATCTTGTTTTCGTTTGGTTTTTAAGTATTGGGGTTATATTTGTTGTGGTTGTTGTGTTGTTGCATTGATTGTTGTGGTTGTGTCGTCTCCGAATTGACATTCACACAAAATATCCAATTTCAAAACTGTGACCCAGCAGTACAACGAACAACAAGCTAGGCTTGTTTTTCTGTTTTTGTGTTAGAGCTGCCTTCGTTTCTGTTTACAGTTTGGGAGGTGGTGATGGATTTAAGGCGATTAGCTGCTTTTTTATATCGTTCTACCAGGGGTTATGTTGATATCATCGACGATCGACGACGATATTGGCAAGTAAAGTGGCTGGCAAGTGTAAATTCTGCTACTACTTCGGAATTTGGGTAAACGTGAAATCTTCTCGACGGAGATTTGGTTAAGGCAGCTGTCACAAATTTTACCCTAGATTTTTTGTTGCTGTTGCTGTTGTTGGTCCTATTTGTCGACAACGTCTTCTTCTGCTTCGTCGCCAGCGTCAACAATTTGGCTGGTTTCACTGTAAACATTATGGGATTACTCATCCATTGTTGTTGCTTCTGCTGTTGGCTCCAGCGTTCATTTTTCTATGTTTTGCCAAGTTCGTAATCAAACTGAGGTGGATTTTCCAAAGGAAGGCATTTTTATGGATACTTCTTCCGGATTAACTGCAAGGAAAGAAAAAATAAAAAATAAATAAATTAATAAGGATTGTTTAAGGACTAACCAAAGGCGTGGATTTTTTAAAGAATATTTTTTAAGAAGTAACCAAAGACGTGGATTTTTTGAAGAATATTTTTTCAAGACCTACCACAAGGCGTGGATTATTTAAAAAATATTTTGGGAAGGATCATCTCAGACCTAGGCGTGGATTTTTAAAGAATATTTTTGGGAAGGATCATCTCAGACCTAAGCGTGGATTTTTAAAGAATATTTTTGGGAAGGATCATCTCAGACCTAGGCGTGGATTTTTAAAGAATATTTTTGGGAAGGATCATCTCAGACCTAGGCGTGGATTTTTAAAGAATATTTTGGAAAGGATCATCACAGACCTAGGCGTGGATTTTTAAAGAATATTTTTGAGAAGGATCATCTCAGACCTAGGCGTGGATTTTTAAAGAATATTTTGGCAAGGATCATCTCAGACATAGGCGTGGATTTTTAAAGAATATTTTGGCAAGGATCATCTCAGACATAGGCGTGGATTTTTAAAGTATATTTTTGGGAAGGTTCATCTCAGACATAGGCGTGGATTTTTAAAGAATATTTTGGGAAGGATCATCTCAGACCTAGGCGTGGATTTTTAAAGAATATTTTGGGAAGGATCATCTCGGACATAGGCGTGGATTTTTAAAGAATATTTTTGGGAAGGTTCATCTCAGACCTTGGCGTGGATTTTTTAAAGAATATTTTTGGGAAGGATCATCTCAAACATAGGCGTGGATTTTTAAAGCATATTTTGGCAAGGATCATCTCAGACATAGGCGTGGATTTTTAAAGAATATTTTTGGGAAGGATCATCTCAGATCTAGGCGTGGATTTTTAAAGAATATTTTTGGGAAGGATCATCTCAGACCTAGGCGTGGATTTTTAAAGAATATTTTTGGGAAGGATCATCTCAGACCTAGGCGTGGATTTTTAAAGAATATTTTTGGGAAGGATCATCTCAGACCTAGGCGTGGATTTTTAAAGAATATTTTTGGGAAGGATCATCTCAGACCTAGGCGTGGATTTTTAAAGAATATCTTGGGAAGGTTCATCGCAGATCTAGGCGTGGATTTTTAAAGAATATCTTGGGAAGGTTCATCGCAGACCTAGGCGTGAAAATTTATTTTAGTTGGGTTTGACTGTAAAATGTCTTGTTTTCCTTTGTTTAGATTTTTTATTAAAAACAATACTGAATGGCATTTTTATCGAAATCATGTGATTAATTATAATTATGGATAAGATAATGAAATAATTGACGCCGTTCAAAATTTTTGATTCATGAAAATTGAGAACTCTATTAGTGTCACGTGCGCCAATAAATGATAATACTTAGATATACGGAGACATGTTGTAACATTTGTAGATCGTTAAAAGAAAAATAAACTAAATCTAGTGAAGATGGTATCAAAATTTATACAGGTAGGCATATTGGTGACCATATATTACAGAAGAACTATTGGTCTCTTCACTTACTTATGTAGAAGAGTTACTGAACCTGTATTGAAGAAGACGGAACCATCAGGTCCAAAAAGCGCAACATGCCTTCTTATGTTGCGCTTTTTGGACCTGATGGTTCCGATTTTTTTTTTTTAGCTACTCAAAACGATATCTTCTAGTCTTGTTTTTTTTTATAGAGAAGTAACTCTAAGTCCTTCTTTAGAACCCTTTTTTGTATTTTTGAAGACCACTTTCAAGAGGGTTTTTTACAAGAAACATATTAATCTCCTATAGAATGCTAGAATTTGAGATAGCTACTTCACTTCAATATTATAAAGTTCGTATTTTTTATGACGTTTTCTAATCGCAGTTATTGGTAAATCGTAATTATTTAATCTTTTCCACATTTTAATTACTGCATTTTTGTAGAAATCTACGGGGATTTTTTTCCAAACCCCTTAATTAACGAAATGTTTATGGCAATTAATTTTATTTATTTAGAATAACGCATCACATTTTTTTGCATCTAATATGCAAATCACATCAATCATCTATATTCAGAAATAAAATAAAAAATAAATATTCAACAATTATCTCCATTATCATCATCGATGAACTTCTGTTAAACTCCTGGTGGTGGTTCCGCATTTTTTGCTCTTAATTGTCATAATGCAAAAAATAATGATTACGGAAAAATATTCGCAAATCAAAAAAGAAGCTTTGAACCTGAGTTGTCAGTCTGTCCATAGGAATATCATCATCATCAGTGTTATTATCGATCACAATAACGACAACAACAACAACAAAATCAATTAGAGATATGTTTTTTTATTTCAAATACCGGCAAACAATGAACCATCCACCGAAGCAAAGCCAAGCCAACCAATCAATAAAAAATATCATAACGTTAATATTTTTTATAAATATAAAAAATTTTTATTGTCGGATATTTTTTTTTTTCGTTTCTTCTCCTTCATCATCTTTTGTTTGAAATTTTGTTGACTTATTATTTAGCCAACAAATGGACATTTTTATTTAAATTATCATCAATTTATGGAGATTTGCAATATTTTGTTTTCGTTGATGCAAAAAATGCCAACAGAAAGAAATTGAAATTTAAATAAATGCTTTAAATCAATCTCTGTAAATGAAATAAATAACCAACAGTGAGTGGTTGTTTGACTGACCGGCCGGGTAGCGAAAAAGTGGTTTGAGTTGCATGTTCGTTGCTTTGTGTGTGTGTGGATTGTTTGTGAAGCGTTAAATATTATTAATGGCTTTTTGTATATTTAACATTTATGATTATTATTTTTATTATTTAAAAATTGAAAGTAATAAATCAGCTTAAACTTAACCTTAGAAATTGCAATTTAATTTTGGGTATTCTATAGTAGTAGACTTTTATAACCTCTAGAGAAAACTTTGGTCGCCTGCAGAAGAAGGACCCTTGATCCTCTATAGAAGAAAATTTACGGTTTTCAATAAAAATATACTTTCCGAGATCTCCTCGGAAGTTCTACAAAAAAGACCTTGTGGACTTCTACAGAAGTAAGGGTTTTGAACTTCCATATAATACCTAATAGTAGTAGCTTTTAAAGAAGAAATCATGGTTTTCTAAAGCAGAAATCCTTAAGGTCTTCTATTGAAGTCTGCATTCTGGTTTGCTATAAAAGAGGACCTTCTGTTCTTTCTTGAAATAAAAACTTTTAATCTTCTTCAGAAAAAATCTTCTATGTCTTCTTTAAAAGAGTTAAAAATAAGGTGTTCTTTAGAATGAACCCTAATATTCTTCTTTAAACTAAGAATCTTCCGCGCAAAAAATACCTCCTCGTCTTCCATATGAGAAAAGCTTTTGTTTTCTCACTCTGGTAAGAAGCCCTTTCCTCTCATTCTTTAAAACCAGGAAATCTCTTGAAAAAAATATTTAAAAAAATCCACGTGTAAAGCCGGGATATCACTTCAAAATAATGACGCCTAGTGCCAGGGTATACCTTGTAAATTTATCGAAGAATGGATGTCCCTTGAAAAAATATTTTTTTAAATTCCACGCCTAGTGCCAGGGTATACCTTGTAAATTTATCGAAGAATGGATGTCCCTTGAAAAAATATTTTTTTAAATTCCACGCCTAGTGCCAGGGTATACCTTGTAAATTTATCGAAGAATGGATGTCTTTTGAAAAAATATTTTTAAAAAATCCACGCCTCAAGCCTGGATGTCCCTTGAAAAAATATTTTTAAAAAATCCACGCCTCAAGCCTGGATGTCCCTTGAAAACATATTTTTAAAAAATCCACGCCTCAAGCCTGGATGTCCCTTAAAAAAATATTTTTAAAAAATCCACGCCACAAGCCTGGATGTGTCTTGAAAAAATATTTTTAAAAAATTCACGCTATGACATCTCTTGAAAAAAATATTTAAAACCAGTGAGCACAGCAGTATAGTCGGACGGGCCGACCCTACAAAAAAATCACGGAACTCTAACTTTCTGGGGATTTTTCTTCCGATCCTGAGCAATATTTTGTGAGAGTTGCACCCTCTTGCCCGATTAGAGGTCAACAGCACCTCTTCCTTACACTGGCATATTTTCCGAATATTACTAATATTCAGTACAGTCCTTCTATTTAATTGTCCACATTCCCTTCACCGTGGTTTATTTGGTGATGTTCGGCTTATAATTGTGGCCTATGGATCGACTTGAAAAAAAGAAAACAAAAAAATTGGTTTTGGGTCCACTTATTATTATATAATCATCACTGAAAATTATAGACGTCGTCCTTGACCATACCTGGAACCTCCTGGAAAATTTTAAAGCGATCAGCGCAACTTCCGCCCTCTAATGCGGTAATGGGTTACTAAATAATACCTGAATACGCAGCACCTGTAAGTCTTACGTGTAACTCCCACAACCAGTACTCACGACAATATAATTGGTATCAATTTAAAGGTCAACCACTCCTCTTTGATACACTATCAACTTCTCGGGTCTATGTGCTTCAGGAGTAAAAATATACGCCATAGAATACAAAATTTGTGATTTTTCACACAAAAGTCAGGGTCCATTTGACCCGCTAAATATTGACCGATCTTTATCAAAACAGGTATGCTTATTCTTTGGCCCGATCCCGTTTTCCATGCAACAAATCGAGATGTTTGGGCCACAATTGCGGCGTCTGGAGCGACCAGAAAAACCGACAAAAAAAGTTATTGGTCCATTTTATCCCCTAAATATTAACCGATCTTTACCAAAAACAATAGGGGTCTTCTTTGGCCAGAACCCATCCTACATGCAAAATTTCGTGAATATTGGTCCATAACTGTGGCCTGTATCGTGTTTACAAATTATAATGGACAGACGGACGGACGGACACACATGTCTAGATCGACTCAGCTAGTCGAGATATGACGATCTGTATACCAAAATGTGGGTCTAGGACCAATATTTCGCGGCGTTACAAACTTTTTGGGCTGCGCAAAGCTATAATACCCTGACAACATAGTTGTGTAGGGTATAAAAATCCAAGCCTAAAGCCAGGATATCTCTTGAAAGAAATATTTTTAAAAAATCCAAATCTAGAGCCAGGATATCTCTTGAAAGAATTTTTTTTAATCCAATCTAGAGCCAGGATGTCTTTTGAAAAATATTTTTAAAAGAATCCACGTTCGAAAAATTTATTTAAATAAAAGAAATATTTTTAAAAAATCCCCGCAATTTTTTTCAAAAAAAGTTCGCACCTGAATACCTCTTAAAAATTATTTTTATTTGTTTGAAATGACCTCTTGGCGTGACGTGGAGCCTAGGCCAGGATAGCTTTAACTATAAATTAAATGTTTGAAAGAATAGCTTTAAAATATTATGGTCCGTTATGGCCTGGAGGTGATTAGAAACATTGTTTAAAACATATTTTTCTCCGGATATCCATGAAAATATTTTTAAATAATTCACATTTGTATCTCCTAGAAGAGATAATTCAAATTCCCTATTTGTTAGAAATATAAATCCATTTTTTATATTGATCTCCATATTGGACCCCCCAATTGTATGACTAGATGTCTATCATATCATCAAAATGATCCAACCAGAGACAGTCATCAATAATAACAGCAACAACGACAAAAAAAACTAGTACAAAAATTATCATTAATTTGTCATCAGAAATTGAATAGAATTATTTATTTCTATTTGAACCGCATGATTGTCGGATCGTTCGGAATGATGGTTGGTTATTGGTGTGAAATATTTTCACACCATGCTAATAAAAAATGGAATGGAATGTGAAACTTCATCGAATCGGTTGGTCAATAACGACAAAAATGATCACCACGAGACAGGCAGGGAACATTACCTCGAATACATCCATATGTATTCGGAGTGACTGACTGGCTGGCCACTTGGGGTGCGATCAATAAATATATTATTAAAACGATAACTACAGAAAAAAACGAGAGACAAAGAAAGGAGAGGCAGGCAGCAGGCTGGCGATACAGATCAATAGAAATATGTTATTAATGGATAAATTGAGTTATAATTTCACTTTCTTTATGATGGCAATTGAATTGGTTTGCAGTTTTTTTTTTCACTTCGTAAGCGGAGGAAAGCAGCAATCCATTTAAAATGTCTTTCCAAATGGATTTTCTTTATTTCATTCCGTTAAGACAGGATACAGCCAATTAGTATGACACCTGGAAACACCTTAAAGTCTAAATATGCCATGAAATAGTTTTTTTTTCTACAACTCTCCCCAATAGACAATTATAGAAAAAATGTTATCAAATGATTGAAATCTGGTTATTGGAAGCTAGCTAAAAAAAAACACAGGAAATTGCAGGGGGGTCGTGTAACAACACCAACACCAACAACAACAACTGCAAACAACCACCACAATTCGATCGCATAATTTACAACAGCAGTTCGTATTTCTCCCCTCCGCCTGATTGACAGCTTCGATAAGAAAGTTGTGTTTCTTTCTGAAATTTATATTTTTCTAATATGCTCCGCAGGTAATTGAGACCCCGATAATAAATCGTTTAACAATTAAAAAGAACAGTTTATTTGTCGTCTGTTGTCGTCGTTGTTGTTGTTGCTATTATTGCAATAAATACAAAGAGTTACACTTGTTTTTCATTCTAAATGACTGATCGGATTGAAAAGATTCTTGTCAAAGATTTATGTGTCGCCATAATTCATTGATTGGATGGAGGACGATGGTCGATGACAACGACGACAGCGACATTTGGAATGGGATTTGTTGTCAAATAACATGGATAATGTGTCAAACAATTTACGTGATTTGGATGGTAATAACCGAAAGTGGGGAAGGCAAACAAAATATATAAAATTGGATTTATATTTGGAAAGATCATCTGGGTTATATTACTATATAAGAAATAAATTTCAAGAGTCATCAGAGATCCATGTATATATGTTTATACCCTACACAACCATGTTGACAGGGTATTATAGCTTTGTGCAGTCCCTCGAGTTTGTAACGCCGCGAAATATTGGTCCTAGACCCACCTTTAAGTGGCTCGATCTAGACATGTGTGACCGTCCGTCCGCCCATCTGTCCATTATAATTTGTAAACACGATACAGGCCACAGGTATGGACCAATCTTCACGAAATTTTGCATGTAGGATGGGCTCTGGCCAATGAAGACCCCTATTGTTTTTGGTAAAGATCGGTTAATATTTAGGGAATGAAATGGACCAAATACTAACTTTTTATCGGGTTTTCTGGTCGGTCCAGAGGCCGCAATTATGCCCCGAACATCGTGAAATTTTACATGGAGGAGGGGATCGAGCCAAAGAATGAGCATCCCTGTTTTGATAAGAATTGGTCAATATTTAGAGGGTCAAATGGACCCTGAGTTTTGTGTGAAATATGACAAAATTTGTATTCTATGGCGTGTATATTTACTCCTGAAGGACATAGACCAGACAAGTTAATGGTATATCAAAGAGGAGTGGTTGACCTTTCAATTTCTACCAATTATATTGTCGTATGTACTCGGATGTGGGAGTTACACTTAAATATTGACAGGTGTCTACGTATTCATTACCACCACACTGGAGGGCGGTAATGTAGCGCTGATCGCATTGAAATTTTCCATGAGGATCCAGGTATGGTCAAGGACAACGCCTATAATTTTCGGTGATGATCAGATAATAATATTGGGATGAAGTGGACCGAAAACTTAATTATTTGTGTTTTTTCGAGTCGATCTATAGGCTACAATTGAAAGTCTTACATCACAACATAACCCACGGTAAAGGGAATCTGGACAAGTGCAACCCTCGTCTACTGCATATTAGTAATATTTGTTGACATATAGTCGGTCAAGAGGGTGCAAATATCGCGATACTTTTTAAAAATTCACGCCTAAAACCTGATCTTGGCTTTGAAAAATTTATTAATATTTTTAAAGTTAGACGAAGAAATGCATTTTTTAAAAAATCAATTACCAAAGCTAGACTTTGAAATAACATTCCACGCCTTATCTTAAAAAAATATTTTTAAAAAATCCACGCCGAAGACTAGATCTTGAAAAAAATTTGTATTAAAAATCTATGGCCACAACATATTCTTAAAAATTCCCGCCTAATGCTAAACATTAACTTTTTTATTAATTTCTCTTTCGAGATGAGCTACATGATCGGAGTTGCAATGAAAAGGAAAGCCAGAGAGATACTACATTCCCACCACTATGCGACGCGTTTCGCCGTTGGTTAAGCGGCTCATCAGGCATATTGGGCAATGTGGCTTACAAATGTCTCTACTTGATAAGTTGTATTTATGTCGACTATTGTTACGAAATTGCATCTACGAATTAAATTCAACCGTATCAAGGTTCGGACATTTGGCATCACACCGGAACATTCCTTTTCAGAGCAGATTTTTCTTGTAGTGACGGACTTTTTTTCCATACAGACTACAATATTTTTCTTCAATGGTATGCAACTGCATATTGTGCAACCTTAGGAAGATAAGGAGGTGGCTTTGAACGCTAAGGCGCCGGACACCAACAGATGCCATGGGAACCAGGGTTCAAATCCCAGCCGGGCTCAAGCTGAATTTTTGAGTTTTGTTTTTTATGCATTTTAGGGCGAAGGATCATTCATGTAAATGTTTTTTATTAATTTATCTTTCTTTCTCTTTATTCAATTTAAGTATGGCATTTCAAAATTGTGTCATAATTTTATGATTTTATTACTTCTGTTCACGAAGTAATTAACACTTAATTTGAAATGCTGCATTTTTGATAGAAAAATTCCACTACCATAAATACAATCAATTATATTGTTTGACTAGTTTTTTTTTTCTATTTCAAAAAATTGTAACTCAGTTCTCTATCTTTCCCCCTCTCCACCAATTTCCTACTCGATCGATGAGGAGGTATTAAATAACAAATGTCTCCTCACACTGCTGAAATAGCACCTCTTACATAGAAAGAAACCAGATTTACAAAAAAAAAAAAAATACAACAATTTAATTATAGTGTTCAAGTTTTAAGTGAAACACATACATGATCTGATATTTAACACCAGCAAAGTTGTTATAAAAACACATCGCCGACAGATGTCCAAGATAATAATCAAAATCAAAAGAAGAAAATAAAATACTAAGTGAAAAGCACGATTTCATAGCAGATTTTTTTTTTTTGATTTTTTCATATCAAGGTTAGTTGGTTATTGATAATTTTTTATCAAATTAATGACAAGTTCTATTAGAAAAAAACGCCTACAATATTATTATGAATTCGTGTGGTGATATTTAAATATTTAATGTGATCTTTGTAGATTTTTTTTTTTTTGAATTTTTTCTTTTATGAAAAATCATTTGAATGAAAATTATTGTGGGTTTTTACAGAATATTTTTTAGAAATTAAATTACCTTCCTTCATAATAATATTTCTTTAAAAATAAATTAAAGCTCTGTTCATAAAAAAAGATTACCAAATCTGTCTGTGTATGTTCTCGCTTTAAAAAATATCTAACAGTGCAATAACCTATGAAAAACCTCTGCTCCCCTCAAAAATTAAATCTACTGCTCCATACCCAAAAAAATCAACGCAATGTAATCTAACTAAGCAAATAAAAAACATGAAAATAAAAAATATTACACACTTTACAAAAACTAAAAAACCTACATAGACCATACAAAAGTTATGATTTTCTGGTTCGTTTAGTTCCTCGTAACGGACCAGGGTGAATGAACTACCAAAAAAACACAGAGAAAAACAAACAAACCAACCAAAAAATAAAACGAAGCTAACAGACCAACTAACTAAATATCTACCACAAAAATTTCGTGTTACAAAAAAATAAAAAAGTAAACGAAAACAACCCCATGTCATTACATTTCTTATAAACATTTCATGTAATTACGTTTTAATTACATTTTTTTTATTTCAATATTTTTTTGGGGAAATAATAACTGGTAGGAATATTAAAATTATGGTAATTTTAAGACAGTATTTTGAGTTTTGCTTAAATGTGGGGTTTGGTTTCAATTTTGGTTACTGAATAATAGTTAAGGGTTTAATGAACTTGGCAGCTTAAGGAAAAATATTGAAATAAGAATCAACATTTTAATATTAATATAAATATATTAAATATATTCTTTTAAAACCCCTTACGTACTTAAAAAATCTACGCCTAAATATATATAAAAAATCCACGCCTAGAAAACATATTTATAAACCACTAAGGAAAGTTCAAAAGTCGGACGGGGCCGACTATATGATACCCTTCACCACTATGGGTACATGCAAGACATGTTAATATCTACAATATCCTGTAGATATAAAAAATTTCGCATCAAATGGGACGAAAATGCTATATTTAAATCTGAACCGATTTTCTCTAAAAGGGTTTGTCCTTGGGCCAATTAAGTGGCCTGTGCCAAATTTCTTCCAAATCGGATCATAAATGCGATCTGTCCTTTGTTAACAAGAATACATGGACGGACGGACATGCATAAATCGACTCAGAAAGTGATTATATGCATATTCACAAAAGGAACCATGGGTCTATCGCGATTATTTTTGCCTGTTACAAACATATGCACAACGACACAATACCCTGTAACACAGTGCGGTGAAGGGTATAAAAGGGGACCACCCCTAAAAGGGGGCGAATATTAATAATTTTTGGGAGGGAGGTTTGTTACCATATACGACTACAAAAAAAAAACAAATTACAAAGAATTTGGTTGAAAACGCGTTCAAGAACCCCAAAATACCGAAAATTGGGGGGTACCCTTATATTGGGGCTACCCGATTAAATGGACCTATATTTATTATTTATAGTGGAGATATTTGCTACCTAATAAGAACTCGACGTACTAAATTACAGTCAATTCGGTGAAAAATGCGATCAGAACCCCCAAAATACCAAAAATTTGGGAGTACCGTTATATGGGGACTACCAGAAAAACTGGAACTATATTTATAATTTTTAGTGGAGTAATTTGGTACTCAATTAGAACAAAATGTACAAAATTTCAGAGAATTCAGTTTTCAAACGAGCCCAAGAACCCCAAAATACCGAAAACTGGGGGTACCCTTTTATGGGGGCTACCCGAAAAATAGACCTATATTTATAATTTTTGGTAGGGAGATTTGCTACCCAATAAGAACTCAAAGTACCAAATTTCAGCGAATTCGGAAGAAAAATGCGATCAAAACACCCAAAATACCGAAAACTGGGGGTACCCTTTTATGGGAGCTATCCGAAAATATGGACCCATATTTATAATTTTTAGTGGAGAGATTTGCTACCCAATAAGAACTCAAAGTACCAAATTTCAGCGAATTCAGTTAAAAAACGCGCTAAAGAACCACAAACGTGCACCGATTTTCTCCAATTTCAATAGGGTTCGTCCTTGGGCCAATTAAGTGACCTGTGCCAAATTTCATCCAGATCGGATCATAAATGCGATCTGTACTTTGTTAACAAAAATACATGGACGGACGGACAGACGGACATGCCAAAATCGACTCAGAAAGTGATTCTATGCATATTCTCAAAAGGAACCATGGGTCTATCTCGATTATTTTTGCCTGTTACAAACATACGCACAAAGACATAATACCCTGTACCACAGTGTGGTGAAGGGTATAAAAATCCACGCCTAAAGCTCAGCCTTGAAAACATACTTATAAAAAATCCACCCCTAAAGCTATGCCTTAAAAAATGCATAAAAAATGTCAATAAAAAAACATTCAAACCTCTTGAAAATATATTTTAAACAACTTGTAGTTAACTCATTTGATGCAACAGTCCTTTTAAAAGGACACCAAAAATTACAATACCACTGTCAGACCCTTCCAAGTTTTATTCTCCAAGAACAAATATCCAATTTCAGCCAGCCGGTGGGATATTTGACTACAGCTTTTAAACTACAGCAAATGGGTGTGGACCTATATCGTACTCGTTCTGCATAGATGTTTTTCATCCTCTAAGTAGCAACGGTTGTACAAAATGTTAAAGCTCTATCTTATATATTGAGATTTTTATCCTGATTTTCATAGGCAGACGGACACGGCTAATTCGACATAGAATCTTATTCTCATCATGAAAAGAATTGGTCATATGGTTTTGCGTAACGTATGAGGTTGTTCTTTTAAAAGGACCTTAGTAGTACAACATACATCGTTAGCCTGAAGTTAATAAAATTAATAACATGTTAAGAGTCCTCTCCTAAGTCCTTCACAATATATTTTTTTAATCCGAGTCAATTCAAACTTGCGTGCTTCAAAATTTTCTTTAAAAATCTCTGCCTGAAGCTTGCCTGTGTACTTCAAAAGCTATGTGGCATTATGTATAGTCGGACAGCACGACCATATGAAACCGACTCCACTGAGACACTGACTTATAACTTCCTGCCGGCTTGCACCCGAGTCTGGGCACCATGTCGCCATATTTACAATCAATCAATCAATTACTCTTCTATCTTACACTGGTTGTTTAAACACGAAATTTTTGCTCCATTTTGACCTTTTAAATAATGGTCGATCATCGTCAAAACAACAACATACAACATTTCTTGACAATTGATCACACATAGCTAAATCGATTCAGCTTATCAAGATATGACTGTCGGTATACTCAAATGTGGGTCCCGGACAAATATTTCGTGGCGTTACACACTGTTGGGGTCACACAAACTTACAAATCCCTCACAAAATAGTTGTGTAAAGTATAAAAATCCAGATCTAGCAATAGGTCTGGATTTTAAACCTCAGACAGCATTACAGGAGAATTTTTAACAACATTTTTATACTTGAATTCAAAAAAAAATCAAGGGCTAGCTTTAGGAATGGAATTTGAATTTAAAAAACTATTTTTCGAAGCTTAACTTTGGGTGTGGATTTTTTTAAATATTTGTCATGGACTAATGTTTGGCGGACTTTTTAAAAATATTTTTTTCGAGGCCTAACTTTAGGCGTGGATTTTTTAGATTTATTTTAGGGTGGATTTTTAAAAAATATTTTTATACCCTACACAACTATCATGTCAAGGTATTATAGCTTTGTGCAACCCCAAGAGTTTGTAACGCCGTGAAATATTTGTCCTAGACCCACCTTTAAGTATACCGGTCGCCATATCTCAACCAGCTGAGTCGATCTAGACATGTGTGCCCGTCCGTCTGTACATTATAATTTGTAAACACGATACAGTCCACAGCCCGAACATCGCGAAATTTTACATGGAGAAGGGGATCGGGCCAAAGAATAAGCAATATTGTTTTGACAAAGATCGGTCAATACGTAGCGGGACAAATGGACCCTGACTTTTGTGTGAAAAATTGCAACATTTGTATTCTATGGCGTATATATTTACTCCTGAAGGAGAAGTTGATAGAATATACAAGAGCAGTGGTTGACCTTTAAAATGATACCAATTATATTGTCATATCGACGCCTCCGAACCATAGTATGCTAAGTCTGAAAAGTGAGTTTTTCAGTAGAAGCTTTCAAAGTATTGAAGTTTCTTTAATCGTACGTGCCATGCTAAGTACATTTTTGCTTATAACTTTGGTTTGGATTGGCCGATGATTACCAAAATTTCAGTGAATTTAAATTAAGGACCGTAGTATCTAAAAACGTGAAGAACTTTAAAACATGCTAATAGCCTAGACAGACGACAGCCTTAATTTGCATTAACAGCCTTAATTCAAATTAACTTGTACATTATCCTCATTTTTATGTGTTGTTAATGCACAAAATCAAACTGAATTTATACTGAATTAAGCAATTTCAGTATGGCAATGCTGTAGAAAATAAATTGATTGTTGTCAAATTTGTTTACGTTTACGAAAATAAAAATTAAAAATAAAGGCAAAATTCAACATTTCTTCAAATTTGGAGCTGTTTTATCTTCACTATAGCTGTTAGTTTTCCTTCCTGCCATGTATCAATTTCAAAAAGATGTAATCCTAAAAAATATTGTAAAGAAATGTCAATATTTTCTTCCTACACACAGACAAACAATAGTTTTGAAACAAAAAAAAATGGTTCATAAATGCAGAAACTCTCGTCTGTCAGGGGTAAATTTTAATTCAAATTAAGAACTTTTTAATGCAAATTAAGGCTGTCGTCTGTCTATGGTATAAGTCGACTTAGCATACTATGGTTCGGAGGCGTCGATATGTACTCGGATGTGGGAGTTACATTTTAATATTTACAGGTGCTTACGTATTCAGATATTATTTAGTAACCCATTACCACACTAGAAGGTAGGGTTTCCATGAAGTTCCAGTTATGGTCAAAGACAACGCCTATAATTTTCCGTGATGATCAGATACAAATTTTGGGATGAAGTGGACCGAAAACTTAATTTGTTGTATTTTTTCGCGTCGATATATAGGCCACAATTATAACACACATTTATAACAACACAACCCACGGTGAAGGGAATTTGGGCAAGTATCGAAGGGCTGTACTGAATATTAGTAATATTCGGAAAATATGTCAGTGTAAGGAAGAGGTGCAAGAGGGTGCAAATATCAGAAATATTGTCCAGGCTCGGAATAAACATCAGCAGAAAGTTAGTTGTGATAGTTGTGTAGGGTATGGTATGGTCGGCCCCGTCTGACTATACTGCTTCACTCACTGTCTGTCTGTCTGTTTTTCGGGGCCTAGATTTAGACGTTGTTTTTTTAATATGTTTTTCAGGCGTGGATTTTTTAAATATATTTTTTAGGGCCTAGCTTTATGCGTGGATTCTTTTAAATATGTTTTTTATCTCCGAAAATTGTTCTTGGAAATAAAACGATAAGTAAATAGCAACACCAATATTTTTCCTCTATTTCGACATGTTTTGCCAATTAAATTTCATGAAATGTAATATTTTGTTTTATTTTCGCTAATTTTTTGTGTGTTTATTTTTGTAAAATTTTCAAAAGAAACCCCTTTCATTATAGTGACGGTTCGTTCTGCTGACCTTGTTTTCATTACTTGTATCTGTTTCGGTGCGGTCGGTTTTTTGTCGAGCAAGATAATTATTTTTTAAGTTTTTTTTTTCAACTTTTAACTGTTTTTGTTTAGTTTGTGGTTTGCGTTCTTCTTCTGTCAGTTCACTGTTTTTGTTTATTTAAGTTGTGTACTTGAAATGTGAAGTGTTTTCACTTGTAGTCTAGAAGGAAAAAAAAAATACGAAAAAAAAAAACAGAACACAATCACACAATAATAGTGAGTGACAGTCTTATGTTTAAAAGTTCGTTGTTGTTGTTCTTTTCTTTCTCTTTTTTAATGGCTGTTTATATTTTTCTTTATAATCAAAAAAAGAAGTTGGGAAGAACGATTTTTTCACTCTTCTCCACGTTTGGAGTATTCAATTTCATGCAATTTTCTTGGTATTGTTCTGACTGGAGTTCCACCATTCAGATCAACTGTTTTATTATTTTGCAAAACTTTGCAATTTTTTTCCTGTTTGCTAAAGTGAAATCGACCTTACTTGACTTTCGCTACAATTTATTAATTTTTCAATTTTCTTCTGAGTGTTTTTTCTTTTCTTTTTCATATTGTTCTTCTGGTGTTTTTTATCACATAAATATATTCTGATAAATTTCTCCTTCAATTTATTATTGAAAAAATATATTTGTTTTCTTTTATAGTCCAATATTTTTTTTTTTATTTCTTATGGGCCATCAGTCAATCAAATGATCTTCATATTCAATAGACAGGCATGGAAGTTAACTTGGAGAAAAAATAGAAAAATATGAACATAACACTGGCATCCATCTGCTAGGGTCTCCTCAACCATTAAATAATTCTCATGCATATCATAGTTTGCATTAAAATAGCCTTACACCCAAGGAAAATTTATTATAGTCTTTAAAAATTATAAAAATATTCTTTAAAAAATCCACGGCTTTGAGTACCCTTGAAAAAATATTCTTTAAAAAATCCACGCCTTTGAGTACCCTTGAAAAAATATTCTTTAAAAAATCCACGCCTTTGAGTACCCTTGAAAAAATATTCTTTAAAAAATCCACGCCTTTAAGTATCCTTGAAAAAATATTCTTTAAAAAATCCACGCCTTTAAGTATCCTTGAAAAAATATTCTTTAAAAAATCCACGCCTTTAAGTATCCTTGAAAAAATATTCTTTAAAAAATCCACGCCTTTAAGTATCCTTGAAAAAATATTCTTTAAAAAATCCACGCCTTTAAGTATCGTTGAAAAAATATTCTTTAAAAAAATCCACGCCTTTAAGTATCCTTGAAAAAATATTCTTTAAAAAATCCACGCCTTTAAGTATCCTTGAAAAAATATTCTTTAAAAAATCCACGCCTTTATGTATCCTTGAAAAAATATTCTTTAAAAAATCCACGCCTTGAAAAAATATTCTTTAAAAAATCCACGCCTTTAAGTATCCTTGAAAAAATATTCTTTAAAAAATCCACGCCTTTAAGTATCCTTGAAAAAATATTCTTTAAAAAATCCACGCCTTTAAGTATCCTTGAAAAAATATTATTTAAAAAATCCACGCCTTTAATTATCCTTGAAAAAATATTCTTTAAAAAATCCACGCCTTTAAGTATCCTTGAAAAAATATTCTTTAAAAAATCCACGCCTTTAAGTATCCTTGAAAAAAATTCTTGAAAAAATCCACGCCTTTAAGTATCCTTGAAAAAATAAACTTTAAAAAATCCACGCCTTTGATTATCCTTGAAAAAATATTCTTTAGAAAATCCACGCCTTTGATTATCCTTGAAAAAATATTCTTTAGAAAATCCACGCCTTTGATTATCCTTGAAAAAATATTCTTTAGAAAATCCACGCCTTTGATTATCCTTGAAAAAATATTCTTTAGAAAATCCACGCCTTTGATTATCCTTGAAAAAATAAACTTTAAAAAATCCACGCCTTTAAGTATCCTTGAAAAAATATTCTTTAAAAAATCCACGCCTTTGATTATTCTTGAAAAAATATTTTTTAAAAAATCCACGCCTTTAATTATCCTTGAAAAATGTTCTTTAAAAAATCCACGCCTTTGAGTATCCTTGAAAAATATTCTTTAAAAAATCCACCCTTTAAGTATCCTTGAAAAAATATCATTTAAAAAATCCACGCCCTTGAAAAATTATTCTTTAAACATCCACGCCTTTGAGTACCGTTTGAAAAATATTATTTAAAAAATTCACGCCTTTGAGTATCCTTGAAAAACTATTCGTAAAAAATCCAACCCTAAAAATATTTTTTAAAAACTTTATGCCTTTTTTCTCGAGTGCATTTGTATTTGATTATTTATGATCTTTCACATTTCATTCAAAGCTATTAAATAGGCGCTTTCATGGTGTTGTCAATTTTTATTGTTTATATAGCCATTTAAAAAAAAAAAAAAAAACTTCACACCAATGGAGCGAAAAACAATCATCTGGCAGTCAGGCAAATAACCCGCCATCCAGCCAGCCGGCCGGTCTGTAGTTTGGATGATTGTTCCATTGATGACGACAACGTCATCCATTTGTTTCCACATGGAATTGAGAGGAGAAAAACAACAACAAAAACGGCAACTAATATCACAATTTACTTTTTTTATGATATGACTTCAATGGTCAATTCATTGTCGTTACTGTTGTTGTTGTTTTTATTTTACAAATGTTCAGTTGTTTGGTTTTTTGCAAATTTCATAGTTACAAATCATGTGCCCCTGGTCGGTCAATGACCACTTTTTTTAATGTTCAATTATGGATTTTGTTGTTGAAGTTTTTTTTTGCTATTTTGTATTATTAATAAATTGAAATGTTTATAATTATGTCCAGTTTGATGTGGTGAATTTTCGAATGTTTGTAGAGGTCATTATGGCTCCTTTAGAGGACTTCTTAATATAAAAGAAGACCAAACATTTTTAACCCTTTGTGGACCGGATTTTTTTTTCCGTAATCATAGAACAATTTTCTGTTCACAGATTTAATGCAACTATCCTAAATAGGATATGAACAAAATTTGACATCGCTACATCCTTGCATTCGGGAGATACATTACATTCTTTCTGAAAAATAAAAGTCCAATATCAGGAAAACCAAATGAAAAATCAACGGAAAATTCATTTAAAATTTTTCTCTATATTCTTGTTTACAAGAATCAAAAATAATTCTGATGGCAGAATTTGTACAATTCGAATATGAAGCGATTTAAATAATTTGGACTGTATACACAAATTAGTACTGTACACATATTTGCCCTCTTCTCTACATTGAATAACTCATAACTTTACCAACGATTTGATTTTTTTTAGATTTTTCTTTTGATATGTGTCGTCCATTATCAGGTCTTGACATACGAAATCCAAAGATTATAAATCTACTAGCTGTATATAAAATATAAGCTCTAAAACATTTTGTTGCCTGTGGGCAAAAAAACTGATTTATTGAAGACAAAAAAGTCATATTGTCCTGAGAGAATACCAAATTGTGTCGTGGTAAGGCTAGTTGTAAATTAAAAAAAAAATCAGGCTGCATTCAGGTCATAAACATGCATTTTCTATGATTGGTTTTTTTAAAAATATATATTTTTAAACGACATCCTGGCAATAAGCGTGGTTTTAAAAAAAAAGAGTTTTTTTTTATTTTTTTAAAAATATTTTTTCAAGGATCAATTCATTTTGTTTAAATATTTTTTTCAAGGACCAATTATGAGGTAGATTTTTATACCCTACATAACTACGTTGTGCAGCCCCAAGAGCTTGTAAAGCCGCGAAATATTGGTCCTAGATCCACCTTTAAATATACCGATCGTCATATCTCGACTAGCTGAGTCGATATAGACATGTGTGTGCGTCCACAGTTATGGACCAATCTTCACCCTATTGTTTTTGGTAAAGATAGGTTAATATTTACGGGATGAAATGGGAAACTTTATTTTTGTCTGTTTTTCTGGTCGCTCCAGAAGCATGCCCGTTTTGATAAAGATCCCTCAATATTTAGCGGGTCTAATGGACCCTGACTTTTGTGTGAAAAGTGACAAAATTTGTGTTCTGAAGCGTATATATTTACTACTGAAGAACATAGATCCGAGAAGTTGATTGTAAATCCAAGAGGATTGGTTGACCTTTAAATTGAAACCAATCATATTGTCGCATGTATCGGATGCAGCAGTTACACTTAAATATTTACAGGTGCTTACGTATTCACGTATTATTTAGTAACCCATATTCACACTAGAGGGCGGTAATATAGCGCTGATCGCATTGAAATGTTCCATAAGGATCCAGGTATGGTCAAGGACAACGCCTATAACTTTCGGTGATGATTAGATAATAATTTTTAGATGAACTGGACCGAAAATTTATTTTTTTGTGTTTTTTGAGTCGATCTATAGGCCACAATTGAAAGCCGAACATTACAACATAACCCACGGTGAAGGGAATCTGGATAAGTAATTAGAAGGGCTGTACTGAATATTGGGAATATTCGGCAAATATGTCAATGTAAAGAAGAGGTGTTGTTGATCTCTAATCGGTCAAGAGGGTGCAAATATCACGACATATTGGCCAGGCTCGAAATAAAAATTCGCAGAAAGTAAGAGAAAGTTGGTCGGCCCCGTCCAATTATACTCCTCCGTCCACTGATTTTAAAAATACATTTTATAGAAATTCGTTTTTCAAGGACCAACGTTAGATGTGAGGTTTTTAAATTTTTTTTAATAATTAATCAAAGTTTTTCAAATTACAATTATATGCGCGAATTTAAAAAAAAAATATTTTTAAGGCTTTGTAATTATTTTTTAAAGCCCAATTTTATAGGTTTGGATTTTTTAAAAATATATTTTTTTAAGGAAATATTAAAGGCGACGTTTAAAAAATATATTTTTAGGGACCAATTTTATAGGCGAGGATTTTTTAAATTTAAGTACCTATTTTTATGTGTGAGGATTTAAAAAAAATGTATTTTAAGGACCAATATTATAGGCGTGGATTTTTTTAAAAAATATATATATATTTTATGGACCAATTTCATAGGCGTTGATTTAAAAAAAAATATTTTTTTTCAGGGCCAAAGGATTTTTTTTAAATATTTTTAAGGGATCAAATATTTTTTAAGTGACCAAAAATGTTTTTAAATATTTTTTCAAGGGACTTATTATTAAAGTATCGTTTAATATATCTGAAGCCTTAGTACTTACTAAAGTAATTGAACCATACCTAAAACGAAAGAAAAGAAATAAAAATTATTTTATAGAATCACATTTTTAGGATTATGACATAAATTTTATTTAAAAGTGAGTTAAATTATATAAAGACAAAAACAATATGTGAAGATTGTAGCTGTAATATTAATGTGTGGTGCATACTTTTAGGGGTAACATAACATATGTTTTTATTCAAGACAGATGTTATGCGGAAATTAATTTGAAATTTAATTTTTAACATGACTATATTTTTTGTCGGAAAACTCACATTTCATTATTTTCTTTACAACAATTTCTTTTAATCCAAACATAAAAAACAATGCACAATATTTCTAAATGTAACATCAAGTATTAAATCTCAAATAGCTTAAATACAAATATAGAACAATTGTACAATTACTAACTGGCGCTGCTGACATAAGCAGCTCAAAATGTAAAATAGAACAAAAAACGAACAACAAAAACACAATGAAATAAAATCATAATCCATATTGCCTTGACCTTGTTTTTCTATTCGGAATTATTTTTTTTTTTTCTCTCATTTTCCCTTCCTGATAAAATTTACAGCAGGCTCCCATAGAAATAAAATCGTATACAAATATAAAGATAGAATATATATATATATATATAGAAAAACCCTAAAGCGGTTTACACAAATACTTTGCGTTTGAATGGGTTGATTTTTTGTGGATAGCTGGAATGGGATATATGGGTTGCATGAAAATGAAATGGAATTATGTCATCATCATAAATGTGTAGATTTATATGCGAGAGAGACAAGAGGAAGTACTTTTTTGTTGGCAAAATATATATCCTTTTTTGTTTAGCATATTTGGGTGACCTTTGTGGTTGTCAGCCAAAAACAAAAATCAAACATTGTTGTTGAATTAATATTAAGGTCAATTGAGTATAAAAAAGTAAGTCCTTAAGAGGATCAAATTTTTAGATTATAGTGATGTGGGGAAAACAATCTTGAAAAAAAAACGGTGAGCGGAGAAGTATAGTCGGACGGGACCGACCATACGATACCCTACACAACTACCACGGAACTCGGATGTCTATTCCGATTCCCTTCACGGTGGGTTTTGTTGTGATTTTCGCCTATATTCGACTAGAAAACACACACAAAAATTAATTTTTCGGTCCACTCCATCACAAAATTTTAATCTGATCATCATCGAAAATTATAGGCGTTGTCTTTGACCTTAATTGTAACTTCATAGAAAATTTTAAAGGGAGCAGAGTAATCTTTCCGCCCTCTAATGTGGTAATGGGTTACTAAATAATATCTGAATACGTAAGCACCTCTAAATATTTGTGTGTAACTGCCACATCCGAGTACATACGACAATGTAATTGGAGTCATTTTGAAGGTCAAACATTCCTCTTGGATACACTATTAACTTCACGAGTCTATATGCTTCACGAGTAAATATATACGCCATAGAATACAAATTTTGTCATTTATCACATAAAAGTCAGGGTCCATTTGACCCGCTAAATAATGACCGATCTTTATCAAAGCAGGCATGCATATTCTCTGGCCTAATCCTCTTCTCCATGTAAAATTTCGCGATGTTCGGGTCCTATTTGCGGCCTCTACTTACTTACTTAGCTGGCTTGTTACAGAACGGTTGTTCCATAAGCCGAGCTTAAAAAAGATTTTCAAGCGCGTCGCTCTTGTGCGCAAGTCCACCAATTTGGAAGACCACGTTCCAAGATGTTGTTTTCTACTTGGTCTTTCCATCTAATTCGTGGCCTTCCCCTTCTACGGGAACCATCAGTAGGCTCGTTTTTATATGTCTTTTGAGCTGGGGCATTTTCTTTCATCCTCACAACATGGCCTAGCCACCGTAGTCGCTGCAGCTCAATACGACTGACTATGTCGATGTCCGCGTACAAATTGTAAAGCTCGTGGTTCATTCGACGCAGAAAATTTTTGTTTCAAACACCCCAAGTGCTGCCTCATCTGCTTGCGCAAGTACCCATGCTTCTGATGCATATAATAGCACAGGTAGTATCAACGTCTTGTAAAGTGTGAGTTTGGTCTGGCGGAAGGTGGCCTTGATTCTAAACTGCTTACTTAGACCATAGTAGCATCTGTTGGCCATCACAATCCTCCTCCGAATTTCAAAACCGATGTCATTAGTTTTATTTATGGCGGTACCAAGGTATATAAAGTCTTTAACTACCTCGAAGCTGTAGTTCTCAACTTCCACAGTTGGTCCGTGTCTACTGGACTTCTGCCAGACCCACTTTGGCAGACTCCTTTTCAATTAGTTCAAAGGTGGCTGTTACCGCTCGCAATGTTCGACCCATTATATCGATGTCATCGGCGTAGCCGAGTAACATGAGTTGTTTAGTGTACAGAGTGCCATTTCTGTTCACCTTTGCGTCTCGTATGACCTTTTCCAGCAGGATGTTAAAAAGTCACACGACAAACTGTCACCTTGTCTGAATCCTCGTTTCGTATTGAAGGGCTCCGATAGGTACTTTCCTACTTTAACTGCTGTGCCACTTAAAGTCATCCTGCATAGCCGTATTAATTTTGCAGGAATGCCGATCGCAGACATGGCTTTAAACACCTCTAAACGGATAGCGCTGTCGAATGCGGCTTTATAGTCGACAAATAGGTGGTATGTGTCGATGTGTTTTTCGTGGGTCTTTTCCAGAGTGAAAATCTGGTCAATGGTGGATTCGCCAGGTCTGAAGCCGCATTGGTATGGTCCGATGATGTCATTGACCATTGGCTTCAATCGTTCACACAGTACGCTGGATAGCACATTATATGCGATGGGAAGGAGACTTATTCATAACTGTGGTCTGTATCGTGTTTACATTTGTAATGGACAGACGGACGTACATGTCTAGATCGACTCAGCTAGTCGAGATAAGACGATCGGTATACTTAAAGGTGGGTCTCTTGGGCCTGCACAAAGCTATAATACCCTGACAACATAGTTGTGTAGGTTATAAATATTCTTTAAAAAATCCACGCTTTGGGTGGCTTTGAAAAAAACATTCTTTAAAAAATCCACGCCTTAGATAGTCCTCGAAAAAATATTCTCTAAAAATCCAAGCTTTTGTGACCCTTGAAAAAAATTCCTTAAAAAATCCACGCACCTTTCAAGTCCTTGAAAAAAGTATGTAAGCAATTCATTAATCGTTTGTCGTCATTATACAATTTTTTTTCTTCTACTGCCAATTTTCCTTGTATTTTTTCCGATTCCGATTTATTTTCTTCTTCTTGACATTCAATCTGTTTTTGTTGTTGTTGCTGCTGTAGGATTTGTGATTTTACGCATGGCTACAACATGATATGTGAGTGAAGAAGACTATTTAATTTTCTATTCGTAATTGTTGTTTTTGTTGCTGCTGTTTATTGCAGTTGTTTTTGTTTTCTTGGCATTTTATTTATTTATTTGTTTATAACGTCATACAACAAACATTGTGTGTGTGTTTTATTGTTGTTCAAGTTGTTGTTATTATCAGTTTATTTTCTTCTTCTTCTTCTATCTTGAGAACATTTTATTGTCTCTTTGCTTGTTTTTTTTCTGTTACTTTTTTCCTATCCGATAGATGGACGTATGGATGAATGTTGCGGAATGGATAGGCGGCAGCAGGCAGCTAGATAGATGGATGGACATGGACATGTATATCGGAAGATGAATGTGTAGGGTTAGTAGATGGATTGCTGCTTGTCTATTTGGGCATGGGCCAGCGAGTGTGTGTGTGTGCGTATATGTCTGTTGTACATGTGTGGCATATTGCCGGCATGCTTTCGCTGCCAGCTGGATGGAGAGAGGAGAAAAAAAGGGGGCCGGGGCCGGACAATCTCGATTGTCTGTAACTAAGGCTAAAATTGTTCACACCAACTATTCCAAAAATAGATATTGACAATAAATGTTTTTATTATTATTAAATCATTTAAAATAAATAATGCCAAGAACAAGGCACAGTGGTTCAATGTTACAAAAAAAAAAAATAAATAAATTCAAAGGCAAAAAAATACCTAAGGCGTTTATTTTTTAAAAACACTTTTTTCATTATTTTTTTAAAAAAATATTTTTTAAAGTGTCACTTAAGGCGTGGATTTTTTACATATTTTTTTCAAGGGTCACCTAAGGCGTAGATTTTTTTAAAGAATATTTTTTCAAGGGTCACCTAAGGCGTAGATTTTTTTAAAGAATATTTTTTCAAGAATATTTTTTCAAGGGTCACCTAAGGCGTAGATTTTTTTAAAGAATATTTTTTCTAAGGGTCACCTAAGGAGTAGAATTTTTTAAAGAATATTTTTTCAAGGGTCACCTAAGGCGTAGATTTTTTCAAAGAATACTTTTTCTAAGGGTCATCTAAGGCGTAGATTTTTTCAAAGAATATTTTTTCAAGGGTCACCTAAGGCGTAGATTTTTTCAAAGAATATTTTTTCTAAGGGTCACCTAAGGCGTAGATTTTTTCAAAGAATATTTTTTCTAAGGGTCACCTAAGGCGTAGATTTTTTCAAAGAATATTTTTTCTAAGGGTCACCTAAGGCGTAGATTTTTTCAAAGAATATTTTTTCTAAGGGTCACCTAAGGCGTAGATTTTTTCAAAGAATATTTTCTCTAAGGGTCACCTAAGGCGTAGATTTTTTCAAAGAATATTTTTTCAAGGGTCACCTAAAGCGTAGATTTTTTTAAAGAATATTTTTTCAAGGGTCACCTAAAGCGTAGATTTTTTTAAAGAATATTTTTCCAGGGCTCGGAGTTTAAGGAACTTTGAAGATCTTATTGAAGAGGGTATAAAAAGTTCGGCGGTAATTTTATTTCTTTAGGAACATTTTATTATCTTTTGAAGTTCCCATTACCATGGCAACAGTGTCTCAATCTCAACACTTCACACATAAATTGTTTACAATTGATTAGAAAAGTTGAATCAAAAATTGAAGAGCCAAACCGGGACCAAAAAAAAACAAACAAACGAAAACAATCAGTGAATGACAAAAAATTCATTGAATTGATTTTAAGTTTAAATAAAAAAAAAAAACAAACAAAAAATCGAAAAATTAGAACAAACAGAAAGCGTGACGATGTTGGTGGTTTTGATGTTGGTCAACAATTGGAGCAATCCCCCTGTCGCTTTACAATTCACATCATTTGGCATATCAAGGAAATAGCTTTGGGCTCCACATGTGTTAGTTTCTCAAATCCGTGGTGTGAAAGTTTCGGAGTCCACAAGAAGATTAGGTTATAAGCTAAAAAAATTAAAAAAATATTTATTGTCGATATAAAATTGATAGCGCATATTTTAACCGCTTTATGAAATCATCAAGTTATATGACAACACAAGTCATCTGACCTTTAGATATGAAGTTTGCATGTTTTCATGGCATTTGTGTTTCGATTAATACATAAATTAAAAATATCACCATCATCATTTATGGATGTCACACATAAGGTGTGTTCCACTTTTGTCGATGGGAAAAGGGAGACGATTTTCAAGTCTTCTTTTTAAATAAGGTATAGTCCTTGTAATACTTAAATGTCCTCAAAAATTCCACATAAAAAAATCTAAAACCTTGGCATGGATGTTAATTAAATAGCAAGGTTAGTTCATAGAAAGTTAACAAAATTTTATGCTTGTGTTCGGGATATAGCTCATAATTTTATTGTGTTCGCTACTCAGAAAGAACTAGGCCATTATTTTACTTCCACATTTCCGATCAGTTCAATCGTTCATTGCTGGTTCATTCAGTCAATTCTGTCGTTAGATCATATTTTTTATTGTATTGAACCGAACCTAGTTCCGATCGTTCATTATGCGGAATAGTTCATTTGAACTAATTCGTCCCGGAATGACACATCTCTACCGGCGGTCGTTATGTCGTCGTGTACTAATAAAATTGGATCCACGCTAGAGACGCAGAAAAAAAGAGTCTTAAATCATAAAGAAAAAGCCAAAATGTTTGAGGTTTCCTTGTTTGTTATAGGAGAATTCTTTGCTTGCATGATGCCGAATTTCCGTCATCCACAACATGTGGCAAGCGAAAAAATCTTCTAAACCTTCAATTACAAGGTGAGATGAAAAAACTGCAACCATCTTCAGACTGCTGGCATTTCTAAGCCACTCGTCCGAATTTTTCCTGTGACAGCTCATTATATTGTTTAAAAGCGTACAAAAGCATTTTGGTAAAGAGCATGACCGAAAGTGGTGAAGTGCCGAATTTGGTTTTCTTCGATGAGAAAATATTCGTTGTCCAACAGTTTGTAAACAAACAAAATGATCGTGTTTACTTGCCAAAGAGGTCAGCTGAAAATGTGAACCTTCGGTTGGCCACCAAAACTCAAGCGCCGGCCATGGTGATGGTGTGGGCCGCCATAACAGCCGATGGTAGATCTTCGCTCGTATTAATCGAACATCATCAGAAAATATTCTGGAGGTTGTATGAAAGCCTTGGGCACGCAGACTTTTTGGCCACAGACCTTGGACATTCCAACAGGACCATCCTGAGTGCGATGGTGGACGCGTCGCCCAAGAATGGTTACAAAATGAGGTTCCTCGCTTCATTTCCAGCACACAATGGCCACCAACATCTCCTGATACCAATCCGTTGGACTATTGTGTCCGGAGTATTTTGAAAAGCAAGTTTGGCACTAAAAAATAGCAAAGTGTCGATCACCTCAAGCAATTGCTTCGTTGGGAATGGGCCAAAATATCGCAGAGCAACAATCGGGCAGCGTGTGATGTTTTCATTGGCCGTTTGAAGGCCATAATTCTCGCCAAAGGTCAGCAATTCGGACAAATCTAAACTTATTCTAAAATTTGACGCTATTTCTGACATTTTGCTTTCATTCAATAAAATTTAAAAAAAAAGTGTAAAAATTATGCCGCCTTACTTTGTTGCAGTTTTTTTTATCTCACCCTGTATATATGTGTAAAGTTACAAACCTTAACATGCATTGGTAATCATTTACCAGCCCAATGAAAATCATGCAAATTTAAAATGGAGAATGGAGGAGGTCCCCTTAAATCATGGAGGAGGTCCCCTTAATCAAGAAGGTATCTATCCCACAAAATTGTCAAAATTTTGCTGAACATTTATTTTATAATAACGGACTATCCGATTTGAACCAAACATTGCAAAACCTATTATCTTTACCAAGACTGGATGAATTCCGAAGATGCAGCTCCTACTCTTTGTGGTACCTCCTCCACAAAGGGTCAACATTTTGAATATTTATAAATCAATATGTGTAAAGATGGGCAGTGGGTAAATACATAAAGGGTAAATATCCGGTAAATTGGGTAAATACCCATTTGTGGGTATTTACCTCCCGATTTAAGGTTTTTTTTTATTTTGAGTATTTACCCAAAAATTGGGTATAAACTCATTAAATGGCGAACCATTTCATATAGGCGGCCAATATGAGTAAAGATGTAACCGTACCTCCGGATTTAAGGTATCTTTGTGTCTATTAGACACATTTTACGATCAAATTGGCTGTAATTTGGTTCAGAGATTTCTATATGTGCAGCAAATATCCATGCAAAAATTTATAAATATAGGTCCACGTTTTCTGGTAGCCCCCATACAAAGGTACTGCTATTTTGAATATTTACCCAAAAATTTGGTATAAACTCATTAACTGGCGAACCACTCAATACAGGCGGCCAATATTTGGGTCAGATGGTTTTTATATCTATACAACTACTGGTATGGGTCTCTGAGTCCATGTTTTGATATAGCCCACATATAACCGTTCGTTCAAACTTTATTCAAGATGAGACCCACCGGTCCACTTTTTCTGGTACCTCCCACCCCAAATGACCAAAATTTTTATACACTCCTTGTGGTACATTCCCCACAAAGTGCCAACATTTTGAAAATGTGCTAATCCAATATACAGATAATGAAATATCTGATGTGAACCAATCTTTGCAAATCATAAATTTTTCAAATACATTAAATTCTAAGATGGGGTATTTATAGGGCAATCTCTTCTGGAACCTCTCCAAAGATGGTCAACTCTTTGATAAAAAAAATATATACCTTATATAAAGTGAATAATTAACCTGTGTTTTTTTTTAATAACATTAGGAGAACTTATTTTATTTAGGAGAACTTATTTTATTTAGGAGAACTTATTTTCAAGATTTTTTGTAAAAAAATATTATACAAATATTTTTGATTTTTAGAAGTTAATATACCGGGATTTGAAGTACACATATTTTTAGATTATTTTTGAAGACATTTTTAAGGATGTTTTCTGAAATATCATTACGGGTATATTTTTGAGAGACATTTTCAAGGATTTTGTTTAAATTTTTTTATTTTTAATATTTTTATGCTTTAAGTGGTACATTTTAATAAAACTTATTTTAAGGACATTCCGATAATAGTTTAAGACATCCTTGGATTTTTGGATTATCCTAGAGAAAAAAATAGCATATCTAATTTCATAGAACGTTTATTTTTGGATAATATTTTTCCGAGCGCCAAAAAGAGTTTTTTTTCTTGGAATATTGCAGTTTAAATCCAAACCTTTAAGTACTGGGTAAATAACCAGAAAGTTATTTATCGGACAGCGAATTACGGTTTCTAAGATACTGTCTAAGGTTGCCCTTCAAAGCAATGCCTTTATTGCCAGTACATTATTTTGGGATCAAACCTCAATGTAGAAAATTCATAACCTCAATTGTAAACTTTATTTCCTAGTGAATGAATATGAATTGTGTCATATATGTATTGATTTACTTTACCCTCTACAATATAATTCCCATTGCCAAACTTTGAAAAATAGTTCACTTGATATTTTTGACGTTTCCAGATCAAATTTAGGTCATTGTTTATTATCCAAAAAACTAGAGTATATATAAATTTTTAAAAATAATATATATGATGGACTATTAAAAAGTTAATAAAAATTTTAATTCGACATAGCGAAACATTCCCAAGACCACTTTTCATAATTAAGAACTTAATTCCATTTTATGATCTGCAAATATTTAGACATTAGTGTCGACAAGCAAATCATCATCATAAATTAAAAAATGGAAAATATGGCAAATCATGATCCACTACTTTCCACCCTCTTGCATCCTTCCCACCCCCATCAAAACTTAAGTTCATGGTTATAGATAAAAATACCTATCGAAAATAAAAAATAGTATTGTCTATTATATTTGTTTGTATTTAAGATTGGAAAATTTGTTTATTTGAAAAAATGTGTGTGTGATATAAAACAAAATATATTTATAATCACAAAATAATGGTTGTCTAGTATTTTTCTTGGTACACGTTTCAGATATCTATCTTATTTTTTATTTATTTTTGGGGTGGAGAAAGAAAAGAAAAAACAATGTTTGTCCCGATGGAAAAAGTAGAGAGACAGCGAAACGTGTACGACAAATATCAATCAGCATTTTTGTTTTTGTTCTTCAGACAGGTAACTTTTTTTTTTTTTTTTTTTGCAAATCAAGCAATAACAAAACAAACAGAGGTGAAAATTATGTCGTCATTTCTTTTTGAATTGCTTTGCTGTAGCTTTTTTCTATATTTTTTGCAAAATAAACGAAATAAATATTTTATGTGTTTTGATCGTAAATATTTTTTATTTTTATATTCTCTGTTGGTATAAAATATGGAAATAATTTAGATTTAAAAAAATGATTAATTTTTCAAAGCCCATCTAAAACGTGGATTTTTTAAAGAATATTTTTGCAAGGCCCATCTAAGACGTGGATTTTTTAAAGAATATTTTTTCAAGGATTTTTTTAAGTTTTGTTTTTGCAAAATAGTCAGGCTTAATCCCAGTTTGTTGTTTTTATAAAAAAAAGCCAGAAGTCAGGCGCCAACGAAACGAACTTCTCTTTGGGGCCGTATCGCTGGTAACGTATTTTGCAAAAACAAAATACAAATGGTATCCCAAATAACCCGCCAAACACTACTGGATTTTTTTAAGTTTCATTTTTCAAAGTCCATCTAAGGCGTGTATTTTTTAAGTTTCATTTTTCAAGGCCCATCTAGGCTTGGATTTTTTAAGTTTCATTTTTCAAAATCCATCTAAGGCGTGGATTTTTTTTAAGTTTCATTTTTCAAGGCCCATCTAAGGCGTGGATTTTTTAAGTTTCATTTTTCAAGGCCCATCTAGGATGGATTTTTTAAGTTTCATTTTTAAGGCCCATCTAAGGCTTGGATTTTTTTAAGTTTCATTTTTCAAGAGCCATATAAGGCGTGGATTTTTTTAAGTTTTATTTTTCAAGGGCCATATAAGGCGTGGATTTTTTTAAGTTTCATTTTTCAAGACCCATATAAGGCGTGGATTTTATACACATTTATTTATAATTAAATTATTTTACTATTTTTTTTAGTTCCCATTATTTTCTAAATATCATCGTCATCTATACACATTCATTAATAAAGATAAATCGCATAATTCATTCATAACAACCACTTTTGAGAGCACTTATCTAAAAGTCGTTGACTTCGTAGATCTTTTGGAAATAATGAAGACAATCTATTTTTTTCCTCCAAGTCATTGTAGTATTTAATTATAACATAATTAAATGGAATAATACAAAATTTCGAAAAAAAAAAACAAAAACATGCCACTAATGATGAAGATTAGATGGTGTATGTTTCCACTTGCTGTACTGTGCTGAGCTGTACGTGGAAAATTCTTCAAAAAGCCTAGTCCCCAACATCCATCTACTACGACGTATGTGTAATTATATGGACAAATGGGAATAACTCTCATTGGAAACGATGACGCAGCAAAAGAGCCAGTCTCATTAATGCCACTATACGGTGCAAAGAGATGGAGGAGGCGGACGATGACACTTCCAAGTGTATAATATCTTCTATAATGTCGCAATTTATGTGGATTATAAAAGTAAAAGAAGGGGAGGTTAGGGCAGTAGGAAGTTATGGAAAACCCTTGGTGAATAATTGTCTCCAAGTTGGGTTGAAACAACAACGATAAAGCCAAGTCGTCATTTGGTAACAAAAGAAGAGGAAGAAGAAAATTCACTATTAGACAACAATGACGCTTCAACATTTTTTGTCTTCTTCTTCTTGGCTCTTCACACTTTTGTTTGTATAACAAACGACGTCATCACCATCACCGCCGCCGCTAACATCGTCATAAAAAAAGTACTCTAATCATCATCCTTTGCGAAGGCCTCGAGAGCCAACCATAGCAGAAAAGGAATAAAATTCAAGAGTTTAAGGCTCGACGCAAAAAAAAAACAGAACGGTTGTTTAACTCGGAAGTAGGCCCAAATTAAACGCAAATCCAAAGGAAAAACAATTCAGCACCAAACAAACATTGCGACAGTCAGTCAGTTAGTGGTGGTAATGATGATGACGACGGCGAACGCTTTGCTTGGGGAGATGTTGGCCGTATTTTTCGATGATGATGGCAAAGTTGAGGTGGCTATGGAGTGGAGGATGGTTTGGATGGAGTTTACATGTATGACTAATAGGATGTGAATGTGAACAGTTAAAGGCGGCGACAGTTATATGACGTTTGCCAAATTGCGAAAGCGACCAACGAACGAACGAACCAACCAACCGACCAACCTTCTTCATTGATTGCCGACTACATATCTTGATAGAAGTACGAAAATTGCTTAAACGGCGTCAGGTATGAATGGTAAGTGGTGTTGTTCGTCTACTCTAGATGAGGTCATTCCTTTTTAATTTTTTTTTCTCTTTTTTTTCATTGAGTTAGGTTCATGACATAAGACAGATCAAAAAAATGCAAAAAAAAAATAAGGAAAACGTATGAAGAAATAATTATACCAAATATGGAAACAAGGTATCTTGCTCTGAAGATTCTAAAATATCCTGGCTTATAGATTTGCAGGATAATGGAAAAAAAAATAAAAATAAATAATTCAAGCTTTTAGATGTGAAGTGCCTTAAATAAAACATAACCAGGCTAAAATTTGAAATATAATTAAAAGGTAGAGGCATAAGCGATAATTTAAACATGAATAAGTTCCATGGCTTCAATTTGAATACCCTCAGCGTTATGTCTAATGAGGGTACATACAATTTGATACGTCAAAAATGTGGGTCAACGAAGTCATGGTTTTACATTCCATGTTTCTTTAGACAAAATCCCTTTCAGGCAGTATCTCTGGAGACATTTGTGTGAGTTCCTGCCTATCGGCCTACGTCACAGTGGCTGAGCCACAGACGGAATTACGTCCACCAGCGTACCAGCACCGATGTTCTGTACCAATCGGAGAGCATACAGAAGGCACACTCTCCCCCTTAGTGAGAGGCGAAACCATAATCACACCACCCACGATGCAAAACATCCGCCCACAACCATACTTGCTACATCTCTAATGTCATCATAGTAACAGCATTTCGTCAGTATATGCTTCTGGGACAGGCCGTCTTTTATGCAGAAACGCATTGAGAAACGCATCCAAATGCAAACCACGCTTAAGCTTATACATGATAGCCCTACGTCTCACCTGAAGATCAAGCGGTGCGGCGCCAAGCAGCATATGTAACGTCTCTGTAGAAACAGTGCGACACACTGGCAAACATGCTAACATGACGACCCGCTGTCACGAAAGGAGCTACTTCTGGTCAAAGACAGATAAGCAGTTCTGTACCATATAGGTGCACCATAAGTAGTTGCACAGGCAACAAAAAGCCCACAGAACGCCTAATCAAGCCCCCAATCGCAAAAACGACTTATGGTCCCAACGACCGTTGTCAACTTCTCCTTCAACCGATCGAAGTGAGGAAGAAAATTCAAACGATTCGACACCGTTATCCCGCGATATTTAACAGTACGCGAATACCTTATGCCGCGTTCACCAGATCGAATGAAGGGAGGACGGCTGTGTGTCAACCTGCCTTTCAGCAACCTCAGCACCGTATTCTCGCTTGCCACCTCCACTCCAACTCGATCACTCCAAGCCTGCACAATCTAGATAGCTTGCACACCATGATTTTCCAGCTCAAGGACACTATCCCCTTCATTCATGATGAGCAAGTCGTCCGCATATGCACAGACCTTGAAGGAGGCAGCTAGCTCCCGCAACAGAGGATCCATCATGAGATTCCATATAAATGGAACCACAAATGCCACCCTATGGTCCACAACTTCTGTTGCCTACTCCACAAATGGTAAAATTTTTCTATATTTGGCAAAAGGAGTATCCGATAAGAACCAAACTTTTTGTCGGCTGAAAGAGCTCACAATATTTAAAATAGAGCTTCTTTATCGAAAATAGTCGTCCTATAGATATTATTAATATTAGTCCACCTTTTTGGAAAGCTCCCATACAGCGGAACCAATCTAATTTCGGTATTTTGTGGAGTTTCAAACAAAGTGGATGCATATAGCCCCTCCACATAACAGTATCCAAATTTTAGTTGCTTTTTTCGATATATTCTAGGTCCTTGACCAATTTTCCAACATGAGAGTCTGCTGTTTGATATTCCGTCTTTTTCGGGCTAAAAATAACCCTGAATGTGCACCTAATGTTGGAGGGTATAAAATGTTCGACCGACAGAGCGAGGATTTTTTTCTGAATTTTATTTTGGGTCTGGGAGAATTTTATTTTAAAAATCTACGCTTTTGGGTCTGGGAAAATATTCTTTTAAAAATCTTCAGAAATATTTGTTAAAAAAATATTATTTAAAAAATCTACCCTACAAAATTTTAGAATATCCTATAATTCTTAAATATTTAAATACCATTCTTATGATAATATTCCGGACATAATTTGGCGATTAATCTGCAAAGAATTTCCCCTTCGACACTTTTCGACAAATCATTTTTCATTTATTTGCGCTTACAATTCATCACCATTTTCCCTTTAACATTTTGTTCATTCTTAAAATAGTCTAACCGAGTCATTGTCAATGTTAGGAATCCGGAAGAGAACATCTACAAAAAACAAAAACAACAACAGCAAGAACATTTATATTATTCACTTCAATGACGTTACAAAAATTTTAGTTCAACAAATTGAATTTCATTTAATCAGGTCAAAGGCCTCTTAAAATAAGTAGTGTGTTGCAATTGTATGAATTATTCGAATATCGAATAAACGAATGTGCCGAATGGTTTGACAAGTTTGTCTATTTTTAAATTTGCCATATACATCAGAAGGGCAAGAAGAAGAGGTAGAAGAAAAAACACGTCCAAGAAGCAAACCCAAACAGACCGATGCTTTCTCAACTACAATGACTTTATTGGTAGATGATTTTTATGAATGAAATTATACAGTTTGATTTTTTCTTTAATTTTAAAAGAAGACAATTGAGTAATGAAAGGTCTTCAAAAGGGATATTATCATTAAGTCATCAATCCCTTTTTAAGCTGGTATAATAAGTCCTTCAAGGTTTATACACCATTCTATATAGAGGTAAGCCCAAAATATGATCTTCAATATAAGAAGACCTATACAGATTTCTATGTGAAGTCCAACCCTCTGTACGATTTTCTGTCATATCATTGGCCCCAATTTGCTATTTTTGTTGTCATTGGGTGTCAAATTTTCCTGGTAAAAATATCTTTCCTAGTAATTGTACCCCAATTTAGGTATATGGATATTTTAGTCGTAGGCCAAGCTGAGAGTCTTTATTTGGTTTTCTCTTGCAAATTATCATTATCAAGTTCCGATCTATGGTAGGTATATTGAATGTGCACCTAAATGATGGACATTTAGCTCCGACCGAGCTAAGATTTTACAGACATTATTTTCAATGGTCTTTTCCATCAAGGATCATTCAGTGGAAAATATTCTTTTAGGTCCGCATAGAAGACTTCGGTTACAAGGCGTATAGGGGACTTCATATAGAAGGCCGTATAGGGGACTTCATATAGAAGGCCGTATAGGGGGCTTCGTATAGAAGGCCGTATAGGGGGCTTCGTATAGAAGGCTTCGTATAGAAGGCCGTATAGGGGGCTTCATATAGAAGGCCGTATAGGGGGCTTCGTATAGAAGGCCGTATAGGGGGCTTCGTATAGAAGGCCGTATAGTGGGCTTCGTATAGAAGGCCGTATAGGGTATTTCGTATAGAAGGCCGTATAGGGGGCTTTCATATAGATGGCAGTATAGGGGGCTTCGTATAGAAGGCCGTATAGTGTATTTCGTACAGAAGGCCGTATAGGGGGCTTCCTATAGAAGAAGACTTCCTTTAGAATGCCATATAGAGAGCCTCATATATCGAAAGCTTTATAGAATATACGGTCTTCTATACAGGGTGATTTTTATATATATGGTTTTAATGGACTTTTTTAGGAGGCCGTATAGGGTTCTGGTACAAGACCATAAAGGTGTTCCTGTAGAAGGTCACATTGGACTTCCTATATAAGGTCATATAGGGCTTCCCAAAATCTAGACTTCTGGATGCTCTGGTACAAGACCATAAAGGTGTTTCAGTAGGAGGTCACATTGGTCTACCTATATAAGGTGGTATAAGTCTTCCCAAAATCTAGATTTCTGAATCTGAAAAAAAAAAACATTTTAAAAATCTACGATTCTGGTCCTCCATAGAAAATCCTTTAAGGCCGCATATGAGAAGACCATTAAGGATTCTATACAAAGAGTTTAATGTATTCTATAGGAAGATATGGGAGACCTTCTTAATAATGGTCTTTAATGCGTTTTAAGGGGAGACATTAAAGGTATTCTAATAAAAAAAACATTTTGACTTATGACTATATAATGTCATTCTCGAATGTCATTCTCCTATGAGTTGCTCTATAGGCCCGAAACCTACAATAGTTCCTCCACTACACCTTGTTTCAAAATCTAGAAATCATGGGCTTTCCCGCCCTCTATAAACATGTTGTAATATTTGTCGAATATCGTCATCCCGATGAATTTTATTACACACAAAGGCAATGGAAGTATGTAATGACACATGTCATGATTCCGATGTTGTTGTTATTATAGCTGTTGTTGTTGTTTGTTTATTGTTAAAATACATTATTCCATGTAGTGCAGCAAGCAAGCAGCAACCCCACTGGTGGTATTATTGTGAAATATAATGACACTTTAGTAACACATAATAAGGGGTACGTCATTCAAAGAACCACATATGAGCGTGAATGTATGTGTGCTTTTTGCTACATGTAACCTGCAATGCCGAACGGCGGAAAAAACAGAACCATGGAAACTTCTATGGTGGCGGTGACGGTGTGTTGTGTGTAATGGAAACTACTTAGCCCACGATTTAAACCACAACAATGAATAAAAAGCGAACTTTAGCTCCCCCACTCCCCTCTATTTGGATGCACTCTCGGTGGTAAAGGTGGTGGTTGTTTTGTTTCTTTTTTGTTCTCTGATTGCATGTGCATGTTGGAATTCTAGTTGATTTGTTTACCTGCACACGCCAACAGACCCCCCTCCTTCCTAGGCACCACAAGCCAGGTTATGTCATTTTGTAAACTTTAGTAGAATCCATGTCACCATCAGCACCACCGCCATTGATTCATTCGTTCAGTCGTTCATTCATGCAGCGGCATTTACACAATACAAAAACATTATTACTAACAATAGAAGCGGAGCAAAGCTGAACACCCACCCCTTGGCTTCCGACCACCATCGATGAAGAGACAACCTCGTCATAAAATATCAATTTTCCCCCTGTAACCAAAGGCTCAGCAACAACAACCCCTATTGAGTAATCACGTGCGAGAGAGGGAGACAAGGGGATGGTATTCATTTCAATTCCAGCTCATCAGGGCTCTTAGCTTTGTCAGAGTCAGACACCCACTTAGGCACAAGCTTAATCTTGACATACGTTTTTTATGTTTCTTCGACATTTCGACAAAAGTATCCTATCACTTGCACTCTCGAAGGGTATGGTAGATCCTGCACTTCCTCATTTACGATAACTTATTTTGTTTCTTTTGTAGCAGAATTTTTATGGTTTCGCCTTGCAATAATGATCGTTGTGAATTTTTGTTGCTAATTCCATTGGCGTCAATACGTGATGTTGAGCTATTTTAAGAATATAATATAATGACTTCGACGGAATTCGTATTGAAGGGCTTAACGAATTTCCTAGATAAAACCTAAGGAAGAATTCTAAGGGGTTCTTTTAGAAGACATTAAAGTTGCTCTGATAGAAGCCTTTAAGGTCTTCTGCTAAGAGGCCTTAAATAACTTCTCGCAGAAGGTTTTAAACCATTCTGATAGAATGCCTTAAATTACTTCTATTAGCATGCCTTGGACTTTGTGTAGAAACAATTTTCGTATAGAAGGCCGTATAGGACTTCTCATAGAAGGCCGTTTAGGACTTCTCATAGAAGGCCGTTTAGGACTTCCCATAGAAGGCCGTTTAGGACTTCTCATGGAAGGCCGTTTAGGACTTCTCATGGAAGGCCGTTTAGGACTTCTCATGGAAGGCCGTTTAGGACTTCTTATAGAAGGCCGTATAGGACTTCTTATAGAAGGCCGTATAGGACTTCTCATAGAAGGCCGTATAGGACTTCTCATAGAAGGCCGTATAGGACTTCTCATAGAAGGCCGTATAGGACTTCTCATAGAAGGCCGTATAGGACTTCTCATAGAAGGCCGTATAGGACTTCTCATAGAAGGCCGTATAGGACTTCTCATAGAAGGCCGTATAGGACTTCTCATAGAAGGCCGTATAGGACTTCTCATAGAAGGCCGTATAGGACTTCTCATAGAAGACCGTATAGAACTTCTTATAGAAGGCCGTATAGGACTTCTCATAGAAGGCCGTATAGGAGGACTTCGTATAGAAGGCCGTATAGGAGGACTTCGTATAGAAGGCCGTATAGGAGGACTTCGTATAGAAGGCCGAATATTGGAGATATAGGTCTAAAAATTTGGGTATACCTTCCATGTATAGGAGGACTTCGTATAGAAGGCCGTATAGGAGGACTTCGTATAGAAGGCCGTATAGGAGGACTTCGTATAGAAGGCCGTATAGGAGGACTTCGTATAGAAGGCCGTATAGGAGGACTTCGTATAGAAGGCCGTATAGGAGGACTTCGTATAGAAGGCCGTATAGGAGGACTTCGTATAAAAGGCCGTATAGGAATACTTCGTATAAAAGGCCGTATAGGAGGACTTCGTATAGAAGGCCGTATAGGAGGACTTCGTATAGAAGGCCGTATAGGAGGACTTCGTATAGAAGGCCGTATAGGAGGACTTCGTATAGAAGGCCGTATAGGAGGACTTCGTATAGAAGGCCGTATAGGAGGACTTCGTGTAGATCATTATCGATTTTTGTATTAAAAAAAAAACATTGTAAATAGAAGACCGTATATTGAGCTTCATAAAGAATACTTTATATGACTTTGAAGGACTTTTTATAGAAGGTCATATGGGGCTCCAGGTACAATGCTGTATGGAGGTTCTATAATATAATAAGACTCTTCAAGGTCTCCATATAGAAAATTTAAAGAACTTCTTATAGAAAATATCCAAGAGTTTACTACAGGCCCTTCAGGGGCTTCCTACATACTTCTCGAAATACTTCCTATGGAAGTATTCCAAAGACTTCGTATAAATGTCCTTAAAAAAGACCTTCAATGGTTTCTCATAAAAGGTTGCTAATATAAGACCCTTAAGGTTATCTTATTGAAGCATCCATGGGCTTATTACAAAAGGCTTTGTAGAGGTTTATAGAAGTAATACTCCAAGGGTTTCTTATAGATGACCTTCTTATGAGCGACTTGAAGTCTTAATTTCCTTCTTCAATTGGAAGTTATTTTCCTATCATAAGCATAAAATTTCCAGTAGGAAAAACATGTCAATGTCACTCCACGTTGTGTAAAGTCATTACCGTCATCCTCATCAACAGAGGAAAAACTTTAGCTGACAAGTGTGGGAAAATGTTACCCCCAAAGGTGTTGAATTGTTATTCGAAAAAAAACAATAAAGTTTACAAAAGTTTTAATGTTATTTTAAATTCAATGTCCCGCCTACCTACCCTACCCTCTCTCTCTCTTTCATTTGCCATGACTCTCACAGTGGGAGAATAATGGGTCCGGAATATATTGAAACTGCATTAAGCTATAACAACTGCAACAAAGTTTTCATTTTTATGACGGCCGAGAGATTCTGTTACAACGAATTGTTGTTGTTGGCGTAGATGTTGTTAACTAAACTTTTCTTTCTTGTAACACGGCGGATAAGACCACGTCGTGGTGTTACAAATAAGATTGATTACGTGATTGTTTAAAAAAAATGCTGAGTGTTTTTTGTTGTTGTTGTTGTTTTATAATTTCATTTTAATTGTTTGTTGTGATGAATGTTGTTGTTTTTATTTTTCTGTTTTAACTTAATTTTCATTTTTGTTTTTAATTTTTATATTGTTGTGTGTGTTGCAACAACAACAACGACAACAAATCCGATTTTACAATACTGAAAATGCCCAGCTTTTGTAACAATAAAAAACGTACACGAGAATGTTAAATTATACGATTTTGATTATTTTATTGTTTATGATGAGCACGAGAAAGGTTTTCAACATTTCTTTTTCCGAATGATTTTTTTTTTTTTTTTTTTGTAATCACCGGATGAATCATCATGAAACAGCGGTAACATCATCATTTGCGGTGTTAACAATATTATTATTATTATAAACCAACAGAAAAAGTTCATAAAAATCCAATGAGAACTTCGTAGTATCGAAAAATAATGTTATGAAGTTCAAAACAATGGAAGTTGATTGCAACCCCTCCAGGTGAAATTGGATTGTATCAACTGTGTTATCTTAAGCTTTTGATAGAGACCCAGTGATTATTTATATCATAAGTTGAAAATACTTAATTGTTTGTAATTTTTCTTATGGAAGACCTTCAATGGCTTCTTATATATTATGTTCAGTGGTTTCTTATAAAAAAGGCGTCAAATGGCTTGTTATAGAAGGCCTTTAGCTTTTTTTATTTGTAAAATAATTCCTTTTAGCATTTTTTTTTTTTTGTAAAATAATTCCATGGGCTTTTCCAATGGTATTTAGTGGATTTTTAAAATTGGCCATCAAGAGCTTAATATAGAACTCATACAAGCGTTTCTTATAGATGGTATCCAAGGTAATAGATGTAGCCAAGAGTGTCCCTCATTACAAAGCTGAACATGCAAATCCAGTTACAGCTTACGACGACACCTTTCTGCCTACTCAGACAAGTCATGAAACAGGAGCTGTTGACTCTTAGATTGATGTTGTATATGGGAGACATATGAATATTCGAATATGATTTAGTATCGTCAGTATCGACGTTTAAAGTCCAGAATTTAGTTCTTCAAAAAAAAGTATGGTCCGATCCGCTTGAATACATTTTTAAATTATAACAGAATAAAAATGAAGCGTTTGACTGGGTTATGACTGGGTCACAATAAACTCACCAATAAAATACCAAAATTAATTACCTGCAAAGAAAGAAAAGAGCACAAAATTAGATATAAATAAACAAAATATTTATATGAAATATATTCTTGGTTTTAATTTATTGTGAAGATCTTATATAACTTCTATACTCCTAACTGTCGTCGTTCAACTGATTTGTGTAGAACACAAATATTCTATGCTGAACTTCTCATAGAACTGTAAATTTTTTCTAAGCCTCTATTCCAAAAAAAGATTTGAAATATATATTTCTTCTTATGAAATACCATATAGGACTTTTCATAGAAAAATGCCGACTTCTCATAGAAGGTCGTACAGGACTTCTCATAGAAGGTCGTACAAGGCTTCTCATAGAAGGCTGTATAGGCCTTTTTTTTTAGAATGCCGTACTGGGCTATATATAGAAGCCGGTATAGGACTTCTTGTATTAGGACGAATATAACATCTTACACAGGGTCGTAAAGGACTTCGCATAGAAGGCCCTGTATAGCTTATTATAGAAAATCGTATAGGGATTATTTTTTATTGCTTTATATGGTCATATTAAACTTCTCCCATGGAAGACGTAAACAACTGTACAAGATTTTTTCATGTACATAGAACTTACTAAGGTTTCCTGTACAAGTACAAATACTCCATGTTCCACCTGCAGAAGAAGAACAACGTATTTCTATAGAAAGCCTCAATGTGCTCTTTAATAAAATAAAGTACCAAAAATTTAACTTCGAAAATATTAAAAAAAATAATTCATGATACTTTTTGTACAGGTTCTCAAAGAAATCTAACTGTGATAAATATAAGAGGAATAGGGACCATAGGGAAATTACCATGGAAACAAGTAAAAACCTCGTTAAGTTCGACCGAACCGTGAGTTGAGTATTCAAAATAAAATTTGGCTAGGGACTTGAACATATCGAAATTATGGCTAGACTATGTGGAAACATGGACTTATTTGAATATATTGTGTTAATAACTTTTTTACTCCCTAAGATCGTGGAATGCCAAATTACATCCACTTTCGTTATCCTCAAAAAATTGGAGCTACCATTATATGGTGGCTAATCAAATAGTTGGATGTTATTAATAATTTTGGTAGGAAGATATGAGACTTACTAACATCAAAAATTCCTGAACGGAATCTGCAAAACCAAAATTGCACATAATTGGCTGTTACATTATCGGAACAATTTTAGCCCCTTGGCTTGCATTTTCGCCTCTGTCAAATAAAATGTATCGATTTTCTCTCTGTTCGCTTCCATTTTTAACACCCTGTAACTTACAACTGAATGCACCAATTGATCGATACTTTACCAAAAATCTATCAGTACAGCCATCTGCCCAAACTGAAATAAAGGGCCTTTAGAGCGAATAGAAAATCGGACAAAAATAAAATTTTCTGTTTATTGCACACCCTAAATATCACCTCAAAAGCACCGAATATTATAGGCGTCGTCATTGACCATAATCGGAATTTAATGTAAATTTTCAAAGCGATAGTAATACTAAACAATATAACTCCATCACTCCTCTTGGATATACTATAAACTTCTATGTCCTTCAGGTTTAAAAATATGCCCAACAGAATGCGAATTTTGCCACTTTTCACACAAATTTCAGGGTCTATTTGATCCGATAAATATTGGCCTATACCCTTCTCCATGTAAAATTTTGCGATGTTCAGGCTATAATTGCGGCCACTGGAGCGACCTAAATATTAACCGATCTTTGCCAAAAACAATTGGGGTCTTCATTGGCCAGAAGAATTCGTGAAGATTGGTCCATAACTGTGACCTGTATCGTATTTACAAATTACAAAGGAACCGACGGACGGACACACATGTCTAGATCGATTCAGCAATTCCAAATATGACTAAAGGTATACTTAAAGGTGGGTATAGGTCCAATATTTCGCGGAGTTATGTAGAGTATAAAAATCATAATTTAATGTTCTGTTGTATCTTAAAAAATGATTGTATAACCATTAACAAATATTCATAACCAAAATATTAGCTTCATTGGGCCTTGAAAAAAAATTAATAAAACAAGCTTAAGCGATCTTTTAAAAATATTAAAAAAAAAAACTTTAAATTTATATTTGAAAAATTACGATTGAAATTTTCTAGGGTGAACAAAAATTTCCATAATCTACAAAATCGTTTTGAAAAATTCGTTGAAAATGCGATGCGTGGTGAGAACAAGGGTGTTGCCATCTACTTTTGATCAATAAGGATGATGTGTACTATAAGAAACCCGAAACTGTTGGTCCTCAAAAATATTTGGAAAAGGCTGGTTATAAGGATGTAATTGAACGTGATAGTTCGGAACTAAGAAAAATGAGGTATGTTACAAAAAAAAAAAATAATAATAACAAAATTAAATATCTAATCCCCCTCTCTCTCTCCCTCCACTTATATTGTTACAGATTTTGTGCCCAATCAGATATTGAATTTGACAAATGTAATGCCATGCAGCCTGTTACCCATTCTCGTGATATTATACCTGAAATCGAATGTGCCAGAGAGGCAAATTATATTTCAGCTGTTGCTGAGGGTAGAGCTGATATGTTAGCGGTTCCGGCCAGTCAATACAAAGCCGCCAGGGATGCAAAACTCGAACCTATTGTCTATGAAGCATATGACAATAAAGATGTATATGTGGTATTTGGTTAATCCAAATTTGACTAAAGAGGATCTGAAAACAAAACCTGTGTAAATACAATCCACATAGCTTACATGGACCTTGAATCTCCATTCATTTTGTTCACAGTTTCTTTGATCCCAATAACATACGTTAAGCTAGAGCTGCGCTTACCCCTATTATAAGAGAGGCCTCAACGAATGTCCCAGCAAACCCGATGACGACAAATCAATCCAGATTTTCAATGCTAAGAATTTAGGCGGAATCAATGATAAAAATTTACTTTGTCCAGATGGTGAAGAGAAACCACTTGAGGAATGGTAAAAATGCAATTTCGAAGCTAATTTACCGAACGCTGCATTCATATGGGATTCTATGACCCATGTCGAAAAGGAGACCCTGTTTGTTATATTTAACTGCATATCTTAACAGCGATGGGAAAATGAATATAATTTAAAACTGCTGATCCAGCTAGGTGTATTAAATATCAATTGAAATATTAACTAGAAACCAGATTAATTTTCATTTTTTTGTTTTCAATTTTTTCATAGCAACAAATAAATATATAAATTACATTTCCGCCACTAAACTAGTTATATTATGTAGAGCAGGCAGCGCAGTGAATGACTGACTACTATGAACAAAACAACAACAAAAAACAGATATTGTAAGCCAAAGTTCCAATTAAAACCAATAATGCTCAGATAACTCGCTGGTGTAGGTTCAATATAAAGGCTAACTAACAACAACAATAATAACAAAATTCCAATCGCAATGAATAACAAAACAAATTGCAACAAAAAAAATATGATTTTTTTTTTTTTTTTTTTTTTTGCGGAGCACTCGGTTGATCTATTATGAATGGAGGCCATTCAAAAGGCATATTAGCACAAATTCTAGTAGTAACCACCAACAACAACAACAGCAACCGACACTTGTGACAAATAGTAGCTCTAACGTTGGATGGATGGTTGGATGGATGATGTGGATGTGTGGCCGGACTGACTGACTGTGTGGCATACTATCATCATCATCATGTAAATCCATTCATAATGTCCAGAATATATGTGAGCAGAGAATATCATATTTTTGTAAAAAAAAAAAATTAATTAAGTTGGTTTATTGTTGTTTTTGTTATTATTCCATCTAAAACTATTTCATTCCATGCTAACGAAAAAAACCACACCGACCAAAATGAACTCCTCTATTGTGCGGTTTAGCTTGATCTGTTGGGGCTGCAGCCGAGGCTGCCAGTGGCAGGCATGACATGAAAAACTTTTAATTAATTTTAATTGAAAAACACTCAGCTGAACATTGTTTTCTTTACTACCAACCAAAAAAGCAACCAACAACAACCACTGCAACAACAACAAAATAAAGTACAGTTTTATATAAGCTCTAAATTCAGGCTTGTTCGCACACACAACCACACACGAAGTTGCATGCCAAACGACAGCCTTCCATCCAGTTGTGGTAAAATATCCTTTATTCATACCTCCCCCTCTCCTAACCCCCTCTCCTACCCCACTCTTTCTCCCAGCCATAATTCACTCAAACATTATCGATGAAAGGAGCACTTAGTGTGTGTGTGTGTCTAGTAAAAGTACTCGTAAACACCACATCATAATTCGATTATAAATTTTTGTGAACGAAAAGCTCTTCCTGCCTCTAGTCATGCAGACACAACCAACCAACCAACCCATCCAGACAATCAGTCTAAACTACAGTTGTAAAGTGGGTGGTGTTTGCAGGGCAATGCAATTGCTTCGTTCAAAAGGATTTTGTTTGCATTACACTTTCTGCTTAGTAAATCAAATTTGGGGGATGTTGAAAGTTTCACAACCGCCCCACTTCTCTGTGTACAGCAGCGCTTTAGAAAAACAACCCCCTGTGGATTACCCACCCAAGTGCAACCCCCAACTGTGCGTGCTGAGTGCATTCTTCTGTCAATACTTCACAGCAATTAAAGGAAGTTAAACTCTCAGAGCATATGCAAATAATCTGACTGATGTCGAAGCTTGAGGGTAGACGATTTTGGAAAGCCAAAGGTAACTAAGTTTGAAAAATTGGAATACACTGTGAAAAAATGAGGTTAGGATGTTTTTCTAAAAACCCACGCCTTAGATGGCCCTTGAAAAGTTACTCTTTAAAAAATCCACGCCTTAGATGGCCCTTGAAAAGTTACTCTTTAAAAAATCCACGCCTTAGATGGCCCTTGAAAAGTTACTCTTTAAAAAATCCACGCCTTAGATGGCCCTTGAAAAGTTACTCTTTAAAAAATCCACGCCTTTGGATTTGGAAAGCCACACTGTGAAAAAATGAGGTTAAAATGTTTTTCTAAAAACCCACGCCTTAGATGGCCCTTGAAAAGTTACTCTTTAAAAAATCCACGCCTTAGATGGCCCTTGAAAAGTTACTCTTTAAAAAATCCACGCCTTAGATGGCCCTTGAAAAGTTACTCTTTAAAAAATCCACGCCTTAGATGGCCCTTGAAAAGTTACTCTTTAAAAAATCCACGCCTCAGATGGCCCTTGAAAAATATTCTTTAAAAAATCCACGCCTTAGATGGGCATTGAAAAAATACTCTTTAAAACATCAACGGCTTAGGTGGGCCTTAAAAAATACTCTTTAAAACATCCATGCCTTAGATGGCCCTTGAAAAAATACTCTTTAAAAAATCCACGCCTTAGATGGCCCTTGAAAAGTTACTCTTTAAAAAATCCACGCCTTAGATGGCCCTTGAAAAGTTACTCTTTAAAAAATCCACGCCTTAGATGGCCCTTGAAAAATGACTCTTTAAAAAATCCACGCCTTAGATGGCCCTTGAAAAATGACTCTTTAAAAAATCCACGCCTTAGATGGCCCTTGAAAAATGACTCTTTAAAAAATCCACGCCTTAGATGGCCCTTGAAAAATGACTCTTTAAAAAATCCACGCCTTAGATGGCCCTTGAAAAATGACTCTTTAAAAAATCCACGCCTTAGATGGCCCTTGAAAAATGACTCTTTAAAAAATCCACGCCTCAAAAAATCCACGCCTCAGATGGCTGGACCTTGAAAAATGACTCTTTAAAAAATCCACGCCTCAGATGGCTGGACCTTGAAAAATGACTCTTTAAAAAATCCACGCCCTAGATTGCCCTTGAAAAATGACTCTTTAAAAAATCCACGCCTTAGATGGCCCTTGAAAAATGACTCTTTAAAAAATCCACGCCTTAGATGGCCCTTGAAAAATGACTCTTTAAAAAATCCACGCCTTAGATGGCCCTTGAAAAATGACTCTTTAAAAAATCCACGCCTTAGATGGCCCTTGAAAAATATTCTTTAAAAAATCCACGCCTTAGATGGCCCTTGAAAAATGACTCTTTAAAAAATCCACGCCTCAGATGGCCCTTGAAAAATATGACTCTTTAAAAAATCCACGCCTTAGATGGCCCTTGAAAAATATTCTTTAAAAAATCCACGCCTTAGATGGCCCTTGAAAAATGACTCTTTAAAAAATCCACGCCTCAGATGGCTGGACCTTGAAAAATGACTCTTTAAAAAATCCACGCCTTAGATGGCCCTTGAAAAATGACTCTTTAAAAAATCCACGCCTTAGATGGCCCTTGAAAAATGAGTCTTTAAAAAATCCACGCCTTAGATGGCCCTTGAAAAATGACTCTTTAAAAAATCCACGCCTTAGATGGCCCTTGAAAAATGACTCTTTAAAAAATCCACGCCTTAGATGGCCCTTGAAAAATGACTCTTTAAAAAATCCACGCCTTAGATCGCTCTTGAAAAGTTACTCTTTAAAAAATCCACGCCTTATATGGCCCTTGAAAAATGACTCTTTAAAAAATCCACGCCTTAGATGGCTGACTCTTTGAAAAAATATTCTTTAAAAAATCCACGCCTTATATGGCCCTTGAAAAATGACTCTTTAAAAAATCCACGCCTTATATGGCCCTTGAAAAATGAATCTTTAAAAAATCCACGCCTTAGATGGCTGGACCTTGAAAACTGAATCTTTAAAAAATCCACGCCTTAGATGGCTGGACCTTGAAAACTGAATCTTTAAAAAATCCACGCCTTAGATGACTGGCTCTTTGCAAAAAATATTCTTTAAAAAATCCACGCCTTAGATGGCTGGCTCTTTGCAAAAAATATTCTTTAAAAAATCCACGCCTTATATGGCCCTTGAAAAATGACTCTTTAAAAAATCCACGCCTTAGATGGCTGACTCTTTGAAAAAATATTCTTTAAAAAATCCACGCCTTAGATGGCTGGCTACTTGAAAAAATATTCTTTAAAAAATCCACGCCTTAGATGGCTGGCTACTTGAAAAAATATTCTTTAAAAAATCCACGCCTTAGATGGCTGGCTACTTGAAAAAATATTCTTTAAAAAATCCACGCCTTAGATGGCTGGCTCTTTAAAAAATCCACGCCTTAAATGGCTGGCTCTTTGAAAAAATATTCTTTAAAAAATCCACGCCTTAAATGGCTGGCTCTTTGAAAAAATAGTCTTTAAAAAATCCACGCCTTAGATGGCTGGCTCTTTGAAAAAATATTCTTTAAAAAATCCACGCCTTTAAAAAATATTCTTTGAATAAATCTATGCACTTGAAATCTATTGCATTGCAAGCATAACGGCTATCCTTGAAAAATATTCTTTAATTAAATCCACGCCTCAGTTAGAAAAATATGGCCCTTGAAAAATATTCTTTAAAAAATCCACGCCTCAGTTGGCCCTTGAAAAATATTCTTTAATAAATCCACGCCTCAGTTGGCCCTTGAAAAATATTCTTTAAAAAATCCACGCCTTAGATGGCCCTTGAAAAATATTCTTTAAAAAATCCACGCCTTAGATGGTCCTTGAAAAAATATTTTTTAAAAAATCCACGCCTTAGATGGCTGGCCCTCAGAAAAAATATTCTTTAAAAAATCCACGCCTTAGATGGCCCTTGAAAAATGACTCTTTAAAAAATCCACGACTTAGATGGCTGGCTCTTTGAAAAAATATTCTTTAAAAAATCCACGCCTCAGATGGCTGGACCTTGAAAAATGACTTTTTAAAAAATCCACGCCTCAGATGGCTGGTCCTTGAAAAATGACTCTTTAAAAAATCCACGCCTTAGATGGCCCTTGAAAAATGACTCTTTAAAAAATCCACGCCTTAGATGGCCCTTGAAAAATGACTCTTTAAAAAATCCACGACTTAGATGGCCCATGAAAAATGACTCTTTAAAAAATCCACGCCTTAGATGGCTGGCTCTTTGAAAAAATATTCTTTAAAAAATCCACGCCTTAGATGGCTGACTCTTTGAAAAAATATTCTTTAAAAAATCCACGCCTTAGATGGCTGGCTCTTTGAAAAAATATTCTTTAAAAAATCCACGCCTTAGATGGCCCATGAAAAATGACTCTTTAAAAAATCCACGCCTTAGATGGCTGGCTCTTTGAAAAAATATTCTTTAAAAAATCCACGCCTTAGATGGCCCTTGAAAAATGACTCTTTAAAAAATCCACGCCTCAGATGGCCTCTTCGCTCTTTGAAAAAATATTCTTTAAAAAATCCACGCCTTAGTTGCAGCTTGAAAAATATTCTTTAAAAAATCCACGCCTTAGATGCACCTTGAAAAATATACTTTAAAAAATCCACGCCTTGGATAGACCGTGGAAAATATTCTTTAAAAAATCCACGCCACTTGAAAAATACTCTTTAAATTATATGGCCCTTGAAAAATGACTCTTTAAAAAATCCACGCCTTAGATGGCCCTTGAAAAATGAGTCTTTAAAAAATCCACGCCTTAGATGGCCCTTGAAAAATGACTCTTTAAAAAATCCACGCCTTAGATGGCCCTTGAAAAATGACTCTTTAAAAAATCCACGCCTTAGATGGCTGGCTCTTTGAAAAAATATTCTTTAAAAAATCCACGCCTTATATGGCCCTTGAAAAATGACTCTTTAAAAAATCCACGCCTTAGATGGCTGACTCTTTGAAAAAATATTCTTTAAAAAATCCACGCCTTAGATGGCTGGCTCTTTGAAAAAATATTCTTTAAAAAATCCACGCCTTAGATGGCTGGCTCTTTGAAAAAATATTCTTTAAAAAATCCACGCCTTAGATGGCTGGCTCTTTGAAAAAATATTCTTTAAAAAATCCACGCCTTAGATGGCTGGCTCTTTGAAAAAATATTCTTTAAAAAATCCACGCCTTAGATGGCTGGCTCTTTGAAAAAATATTCTTTAAAAAATCCACGCCTTAGATGGCTGGCTCTTTGAAAAAATATTCTTTAAAAAATCCACGCCTTAGATGGCTGGCTCTTTGAAAAAATATTCTTTAAAAAATCCACGCCTTAGATGGCTGGCTCTTTGAAAAAATATTCTTTAAAAAATCCACGCCTTAGATGGCTGGCTCTTTGAAAAAATATTCTTTAAAAAATCCACGCCTTAGATGGCTGGCTCTTTGAAAAAATATTCTTTAAAAAATCCACGCCTTAGATGGCTGGCTCTTTGAAAAAATATTCTTTAAAAAATCCACGCCTTAGATGGCTGGCTCTTTGAAAAAATATTCTTTAAAAAATCCACGCCTTAGATGGCTGGCTCTTTGAAAAAATATTCTTTAAAAAATCCACGCCTTAGATGGCTGGCTCTTTGAAAAAATATTCTTTAAAAAATCCACGCCTTAGATGGCTGGCTCTTTGAAAAAATATTCTTTAAAAAATCCACGCCTTAGATGGCTGGCTCTTTGAAAAAATATTCTTTAAAAAATCCACGCCTTTTATGGTCCTCGAAAAAATATTTTTTAAAAAATCCACGCCTTAGATGGCTGGCTCTTTGAAAAAA